>NC_089849.1:7965762-8105762 GCF_035609145.1 Eleutherodactylus coqui
CCGTTGAAAATTGTAGTTCACCGATTTACAATAGACATACATGAAACAATAGTTGCACCTGATACAAAAATATTACGAAATTTTTGGTTAAAGTGTGTATTTTTTTTTTTTTTATACCCACCAAAGTTTTTTCGGGATTACCTTGGAAAGCGACTTTGAAATTTGTGAACCAATTCCTCTTCACTGGGTTTCACAACAGGTGCAATATTATGTGGGAATTCTGAGGATTTTGAATGCCAGGAGATGGACATCTCACCTTTGGCGAACATCACAATCTCACGAATTATGTCAAATACAAATGCAATGGACTTAGGCTCATAAAGAGCTTTCAAAATCCACTGCTTCCGTGCTTTGGAGTACTCCACTCGGTAACACTTCCGGTCCTCTATCCCGTCTTCTGATTGCGTTCTTCTGAGTTTTTGAATCCTACCTACGTTGTAATTGTGGTCTAGAACAGCAAGTTGCGTTCTAGCCACCATTCCGTCATAAAAAAAATGAATTCGTTTGGGCCTGTATTTCAATACACTGGCGTGAAAAATCTCCAAATCGCCAGTGTGACAAAAATTGGAAAGATGGCGGATGTCTTTCAGTAAACTTGTTTTCAGAACCACGGTCTTGACTTTGCTATGTGCTGTACTGTTAGGGGCTAACCAAGAGGTGGTTGGTTCAAGAAGGGCGTGACTGCAGCGGTGATATTGGGCATTGTTCTCCCACTCGTGAACGTCGATAATGTGATTTGTTGCCGATTTCCATTTTTCTACCAGTAATTCGGGATTTTTTTGACTGGTTAGCGAACACCACCACAGATGATTTTTGAGGCTCGATATCCACGGGGAAATGGTTGCGCAGTGTGTGCTTTTGGAAGCCACAAGCAACTGCTTGCCGACAGCTTTGGCCACATGCCAGACATCAAATTCGTGCAAAATTTCTGGGAATTCCTGGCGCATTACCTTACGTATGGAGACATGCCGATCAGTTGCGACTATTTGAACGTTTAATCCATCGGCGATCAATTCAAGTAGTGTTTTCCGGAATGCAGTGGTTTCGAGCGAAACTGACGAAGCAGGTGGAACAAGTTGTTCCACCGTGAAGCCCAAAATTTTTTTGCTGTTCAACTCCAAAAAAGTATAAACGGTGTACTTTGCAGAAAAACCCGGGCTATCTGATTGCCCATCGCCAGCTAAATACAAGGGTGTTGATTTCATTTCTGCTATTAGATTTGCCCTCTGCTGCATCCAATGATTATCTATCACTGGGAATAATAAGTGATGTTGGTGGCGGTAGAAAGTGCTTTTTGAGATTCCTTGAAGTTTCAGAATATATAGCATATTACTAACTTTTGCAAAATTAGATCCGCTGAGAAGGACACTGGAAGCAAGTAAAATGTTCCCCGCCGGGCAATTGTGGATGAGTGGTTGGCTTCGCCACAAGTTGCAGGTGTGGCCTCTTTCACAGAAAGATTTAACAATTACCATTGATCCCTTTGGGAAAATCTTGACATGAGTTAGTTTAAGACAGCATTGCTTTCGGTAAGGGCAAGGGATCATTGAAAATAAACGCATCAAGGAGCTTTTGAAAACTATGTACTTTTCTTCAGCGGATGGGTCCATCTCTGTTGGAGCTAAGGTTTCAAATTCTGGTAAGGGGTAGCTCAAGGGGTTTTCGGAATCAGAAGGAATGGCAAAATCCTCACTACCGGAACTCTCCGATGCTTGCGATGCTCTGAATGTCGAGTCGTTTGGATCATCAGAAAAAACACTTGAAAGGCTTTCCTCAAAAGTAGAAGCAATATTGCAACTTGAGGGTTGCATATTGATTCTATTGGCCTCATTTGCTGTTTTGGATATTGGGCTCTCTTCTCGTATGTCTTGGAAGGCAGTATTACCCATATTGGTTTTTAAAGGTGTAGAAGAGCACGGAGTGCCCTGTGGGATTTTAAATGAAATTGGATTCCGGTGTGGACTGGCTTCTACTTCATTGCATTGGATGCCAATGTTTCTTGACTGGAGTTGTGTCCTGTGTTGCGATTTATTTGCCGCTGCTTGACAGGACTTGCATTTACCCCTCCCGGCATTGCTTGCTTCGTTGTCGGTTTCTCTTAGCTCAAACTGTCTTTTGAAATTGATGATTACCTTTGCATCTACTGTACGACCTTCACTGATTACTGTCAGAGGAATTTCTAGCTGTGTTTCATCACCTTGGAGATACACGTCGACTGTCATTTCTTGAACCGCGCTAGGTGCAACCAGGGTAGATTCTTCGCGCGAAGTGTCTTCCCGCGAAGTGTCTTCCCGCGAAGTTTCTGTGGCTGAAATTTCTGGCTGCTGCGTCTCCCCAATTCTTCTGCGTTTTCTTGAACGTTTAGCTTTCTTCGCTAACAGGGTCTCAATTTCCAATGCTGTTGGGAATATACTTGGCACAGCATCGGGCTTCAATTTCTTACGGTCGCTGACTGTAATGTAGCAATCCTCCAAGAAATGTTTGCTGCACAAACGATAACTGTAAGGATCTTTTTTTTGGGACATCTTAGTAAGCCACTCTTCAACGTCAACAAAGATGTGAGGAGCCTGCTGTAGCCAAAGTCTTGTTTTTTCGATATTCGTTGGAAATACATGCAGACAATTTTCGCCTCCCTTCTTCCAGTATGTGGTGCAAGTTGGAACCACGCAGCTAGGCATTGTGATTTTGTGTTGTAAAGTGACTGATCTGCTGTGTGTGGGAAAGAAAGTGTGGTGCAAATACTCACCCTTCCTGTAGTGACTTCGGAAGAATATCACGAGTCCAAACCCTGGAATCTCCAATGGCCACCGATGCGCTCCAACGTATACGCTCTGCATTTTAAAGACAAGAAGGCGTAGATCAACAGACATGCTAAGCTACAACAACCAAACCACCCACAGCTACAGACCAGCAGACACATCCATCCATCTGAACACGCATGCATGCACGCACGCACGCACACACGCGGCCTCATCCATGCATCCACACAGACTTATGCACGTGATAGGTTATTAAAAATATTGATTGACCCCTAACATAAGAAAGATAATGAAACATTGTAATAAATGTGACATTAGTTATTTGGTTATATAATGTTATGTATTATATGTAAAACATTCCGGAAGTTGCTAGTAGAATTTGCATATAGAATCATATGTAAAAAAGTATATTCAAGCGTTTATTTGAATATTGATTTTAGAATACTAAATGTACGATTAATTAGATTTTATTCAGCTATCTTACTGAATCCCAACTTATCAACAATGTGCTGACTCCCGAGGAGGTGTAAACTAGAAACAATGCCATCTCTTTTGATGTGCAAATTGTTGATGGACCTCGAAGATTACATTCTGATTTGGGAAGAAATGCAATCAGACACTATGGAGCCGTCTGTACACTTCAAACAGTTTTGCTGATACCTTTTGTATAGAAGGCTTTTGATTTACAGCCATATGGTAATCTGTAGGAATGAGGGTTTGGTCAGCAAAAGTAGTTTGACACTTAGTATGAGGGAATATTTGGAAATGCCTTCTTTTCATCTTGCATAAAGACTAAGCAATGAACAACAATAGACTAGAACTCATGCTGATTTACTAGACAGTCTGTGTGTAAAGGATTATTATGGTTCTCAATGATTACTCAATATAATATTTCCTCTAAATTTGCACTTAGGCAACATTCGCATTTTGGTCTTCATTTATAGACCCCCTACACACGCATCGTCACGTACAAAGACATCCGCCCATGTGGCCTCATCCAAACGCCCATGCGGCCTGCACACATCCATCCATGCATGCATGCATTCATTCATTCATTCATTCATGCAGCATCATCCATCCATGCATCCGCACGCACTTATGCACACATATCCAGCCATGCATTCATTCATTCATGCACCGCAGACACCCCCCCCCCCCAGCGCCCACAGCACCGCAGACACCTCACCCCCCAGTGCCCACAGCACCCACAGGACCGCAGACACCTCACCCCCCAGCGCCCACAGCACCCACAGGACCGCGGACACCTCACCCCCCCAGCGCCCACAGCACCCACAGGACCGCAGACACCTCACCCCCCCAGCGCCCACAGCACCCACAGGACCGCAGACACCTCACCCCCCAGCGCCCACAGCACCCACAGGACCGCAGACACCTCACCCCCCCAGCGCCCACAGCACCCACAGGACCGCGGACACCTCACCCCCCCAGCGCCCACAGGACCGCGGACACCTCACCCCCCCAGCGCCCACAGCACCCACAGGACCGCGGACACCTCACCCCCCCAGCGCACACAGCACCCACAGGACCGCGGACACCTCACCCCCCCCAGCGCACACAGCACCCACAGGACCGCGGACACCTCACCCCCCCAGCGCCCACAGGACCGCGGACACCTCACCCCCCCAGCGCCCACAGGACCGCGGACACCTCACCCCCCCAGCGCCCACAGGACCGCAGACACCTCACCCCTCCGCCCCCCCACAGCGCCCACAGCACCGCAGACACCTCACCCCCCCCAGCGCCCACAGCACCCACAGGACCGCAGACACCTCACCCCCCCCGCGCCCACAGCACCCACAGGACCGCGGACACCTCACCCCCCCCAGCGCCCACAGCACCCACAGGACCGCAGACACCTCACCCCCCCAGCGCCCACAGCACCCACAGGACCGCAGACACCTCACCCCCCCAGCGCCCACAGCACCCACAGGACTGCAGACACCTCACCCCCCAGCTCCCACAGCACCCACAGCATCCCACAGACAACTCACTTACCCAGGCGGCTGTATCGCGTTCGTCCCGGCTGGCGGCTGCTGATCCCGAGTGGCTCCCGGCTGCTAATCGTCCTGGCTGGCTGCTGATCGTCCCGGCTAGCTGCTCCTGGATGGTCCCGGCTGGCTGTTGCTGATTCGGGGTGAATCACCCCTGTTTAAAGGGACGCCGGGAGCTGAATAGCCGCCCCTGCGCGCTCCCGTACAGTGATAGCTCGTCTGCGCATGCGCAGACGAGCTGTATCGCGCGGGCACGCTGGAGAAGCTCGTACACAGAGGGAAGAGAGAAGACTGCGCAAGCGCGGCTAAAATGGCATGCTGTGGCAGAAATTAGTCGGCACCATGACAACGGGGACACAGAGACAGCGCGAGAACGGAGGTAAGTAATTGAATAACTTCTGTATGGCTCATATTTAATGCACAATGTATATTACAAAGTGCATTAATATGGCCATACGGAAGTGCTTAACCCCACTTGCTGTCGCGGGACAACCCCTTTAATTCGCCACATTTTGCCACAAGCAGCATGAATTGATGACCCCTTGCTGCCAGGCTGGTGGAGGTGGAGTACTGGTGTGGGGAAGGTTTTCTTGGCACAACCTGGATGCTCTTATATCTATGGATGGACGCCACCATGAATCACTGCAGTTCCGACGACCAAAGGCGGTCCAACACATTACTGAAAGTATATATCCGAGGAGATATATGAATTGACGTGTCACGGTGAAGCTCCAATACAGGAGTGAAACCCCCTATATTACTATTGGCTTAAAGGCTATGGAAACCTTTGTGCATGAAAAATATGTATAAACATATCTCACTTCTCTGTTTTTGCATTGGTATTGAAATTATATCCACCTGTAAAAAAACGGATGTCATTTATGCTGCAGGATTAACGCTGTAAAAAAACAAAAAATAATTGCAGAATTGATTGTTTTTTTCTTCCCGCCATACGCAAATAAATTATTAAAAGTTATACAATACCTTATATGTAGCCAATAAATGATGCCATTAAAAACTACAGCTCACCATGCCAAACAATAGTACCAATAAAACAAGCCCTCATACCGCGGTGTCAATGGAAACATAAAAAGCGGAGATGAACATCCCCTCCAAAATCGTTGTGTCCTCAGTTCTAAAATAGGCCACATCACTAAGAGATTAGGCAGAACCATTAGAAACCTTACATGTCTTCACATAATGTGCCACCATTATTAGTGATATTCTAAGCTTATCTCCCAGCATTCCTTTCATGGGGCAGAAATAAACTTCGTAGGTAGTGATAAGCAGTTTGGCCAGTTTGCCGAAAAAAATTCAGTTCAGTCCAAATGAGTTCGAACTGAACTGAAAGTTCACCAAACCATGTAAAACTAATGTATTCCACTGTCTAAGGGTGCGTTCGCACGAGCGCAGCGTATAATCGCCGGAAAGAACGTTTTTTGCCGATCACGACCAGAGCTAGGAAGCGTATTTTCGTTTGTTCCTACTTTTCAAACGGTCTTTTCGGCCATCGAATATTCGCCGGCACGTATTTCGGTCGCGTATGTCCGTTTTTCCGCGGGTTGCCGTTTTTACGCGCCCTAAAATCGCCCATGTGAACGAATACATTCGAAACCATTGCCTCAGATGGTCACGTATATACGTTTGGGCGCAAAAACGCGCCGTTTATGCGCTCGTGTAAACGCACCCTTCAAGCCATGAAAGCCTGGATAACACTCTGAGAGTACATATCGATCACACTGAGGGTGTAATACAAGGCTGTTATGCCTCTTAGGGCCCATTTAAATGTAACGAATGTCGGGCAAATGATGCCCGACCCTCGCGCCACATACACTTGTTGCGGTGCTGTTGCACAGGAGCTAGTATCGCTGGCTCGCTCACAGAGCAGCCAGCAGGGGGGCGGATAGGCTGCAGGAGATTTCTCTCCTCGTGCTTCCCCGCCCCTCTCCATTGACTTAACATAGCAGCCGTTCAGTACTGAACGGTTTCTATTTACACTAAACAATGATCGTTCAGCTCATCGTCCAGCGCCATATGCAGCATAAACGATGAAGGATGAGCTGAACGATCATCGTTCAGTGTAAATAGCAGCTGTTCAATACTGAACAGCTGCTATGTTTGTTAGTGACTAAGGGAGGGGGTATTAGAGTGTATTAGAGTGTGAATGTATAATTGTCTGTGTGCAAAGTGTAAGTGAAGCAGGATTGGGTGATTGAGTGAGAGAGGAAAAAAAAAGTGTGTGAGGGGTTGCGCATAGGCGGCAGTGTGTGAGCGGTTGTGTGTAGGCGGCAGCATGTGAGCGGTTGCGCATAGGCGGCGGCGTGTGAGCGGTTGTGTGTAGGCGGCAGCATGTGAGCGGTTGCGCATAGGCGGCGGCATGTGAGCGGTTGCGCATAGGCGGCAGCGTGTTAGCGGAGTGTGAACAAGTCTATCTTCACTAATTCCACAAGTAAATTGTAGATCCCCATTAGGATGAGCTCCATGCCTGGCAATGTCATCCAGTGTGCTACTTGTGCAATGTATGCGGTCCTTGATCACCCGATCGAGGGTGCATACTGCTGCACAAGATGCGTGCACGTCGCACATTTAGAAGCCCAAATCCTGGATCTAAATGGGCAACTGGCAACACTGAGAGCCACTGACATCATGGAAAGGAGCTACGTGCTCACTGAGCAGGCACTCGCTGGGGTAGAGGCGGGGGCGGATGGTAGTACGGAAGAGATGGGGAGCAGGCAGCTAGCTGAGTGACAGGAGGTGTAAAGGGAAGAGAACCACGAAGGCTAGTCCTGAACTGGCACAACCCAACAAGGCTGCAACGTTGGCGAATGAGGGGGATGCCATTACAGAGCCAGCACCGCTGCAGCACGACATGCCCTCTGAACGCCAGGGAGATGACTGCTCCAGTGAGATGGAGATGGGAAGCGCAGGGCAGTCTAGACAGGTCCTAGTGGTGGGGGACTCAATTATAAGGGGGACAGATAGGGCAATCTGCCATAAAGACCGGGATCGTCGAACGGTGTGTTGTCTTCCAGGTGCTCGAGTTTGACACATCGCGGATTGGATTGACAGATTACTGAGAGGGGCTGGTGAGGATCCAGCAGTCATGGTGCACGTTGGCACCAATGAACAAATTAGAGGTCAATGGAGGGCCCTCAAAAATGATTTCAGGGACTTAGGATCCAAGCTTTGGGGGAGGACCTCCAGGGTAGTTTTCTCGGAAATACTACCTGCACCTAAGGCCACACTAGAAAGGCAGCAGGATCTTAGGGAGGTAAACAAGTGGCTCTGGAGTTGGTGTAAGAAGGAGGGATTTGGGTTCCTGGAGAACTGGGCTGACTTTGCTGTTGGCTACAGGCTCTACCGTAGGGACGGGCTGCATCTTAATGGGGAGGGTGCAGCTGTGCTGGGGGAGAAGATGGCTAGAAGCCTAGAGGAGTGTTTAAACTAGGAACTGGGTGGAGGGCAAAAAGAGAAATAAGGGAGTAGTCAGTGTAGCTAGCAACCTGGGTCTAAGCAATGGGAATGGGGGTCGAGCAGGGGGTGGGGTTAGTACAGTTAGAACTGATAGATCAGCCAATAGTACCATTAGCAACCAAACGAATTTAAAGAACAATAAAAACTGTATAAATTGTATGACGACGAATGCAAGAAGTCTGATTGGTAATGTAGGTGAGCTTGAAGCGAGAATGGCCGAGGAAAACTATGATATAGTCAGAATAACAGAAACACGGCTGGATGATAAGTGTGATTGGGCGGTGAATTTGCAGGGTTACAACCTCTTCAGAAGAGACCGTGGAAACCAGAAAGGGGGAGGGGTATGTCTGTACATTAAATCTTACTTATTGCCAAGGCTACGGGAAGATATACATGCAGAAGATGAACATGTGGAATCTCTGTGGGTAGAAATACAGGGAGAAAAAAAATACCAAAATCCTGATAGGGGTTTTCTATAGACCACAAAAGTAACAGAAGAAACTGAAACCTTACTACTAAGGGTGACTACCCACTACATTTTTTTCACTGCAAAATTCGCAGTGACTTTTTTTTCTGCAGGGGTCTATGGGACTTGTAATGTTAAAATCGTGATCGTGCAAAATCCGAATTTACCGCGAAATCGTGATTTTGCGCGATCGCGATTTTAACATTACAAGTCCCATAGACCCCTGCAGAAAAAAAAAAACGCTGTGAATTTCACAGTGAAAAAAAACTGTAGTGGGTAGTCACCCTTAGGCCTCGGTCAGACGACCGTTTTTTGCCGCGATTTGCAGATCGTATGACGGTTGCGCATCCACAAATCGCGTGACCGGGCCGACGATTCGCCGAAAAATCTGCAGCTAGCAGCGTTTTCGGCGAAATGGGCCCGATCAAAGCAGCTCTGTCCACCCATTGAAATTCAATGGAGCCGGCAATACAACCGGCTACATTGAAAGCAATGGGCTGCCAGCGGGCGCAGGATGAATTTTCGGGAAGGGCTTAAACATATAAGCCCTTCCCTGAAAACCATCCAGAAATGTGTAAAAATAAAAAAAATATATATACTCACCTTGTCCCTGCAGCCGGAGTTCAGCCGCGTCCGTCCGGCAGTTCTCCTGAACTGCTCTGTGTAGTATTCAGCAGGCGGGGATTTTAAATCCCCGCCTGCTGAATGGGCTGCCTCTGATTGGTCACAGTCCTCACCAATCAGAGGCAGCTCTCACTCACCCATTCATGAATTCATGAATGGGTGAGTGAGTGCTGCCTCTGATTGGTTCAGTGCAAGGACCAATCAGGGGCAGCTCTCAGCTATTGAATGACAGCTGAGAGCTGCCCCTGATTGGTCCTTGCGCTGAGCCAATCAGAGGCAGCACTCACCCATTCATGAATTCATGAATGGGTGAGAGCTGCCTCTGATTGGTGAGGGCTGTGACTAATCAGAGGCAGCCCATTCAGCAGGCGGGGATTTTAAATCCCCGCCTGCTGAATACTACACAGAGCAGTTCAGAATTGCCGGCCGACCGTGGCTGAACTCCGGCTGCAGGGACAAGGTGAGTATATATATTTTTTTTATTTTTACACATTTCTGGATGGTTTTCAGGGAAGGGCTTATATGTTTAAGCCCTTCCCGAAAATTCATCCTGCACTCGCCGGAAGCCCATTGCTTTCAATGGAGCCGGCTGTATTGCTGGCTCCATTGAATTCAATGGGCGAACATCGTTCTTCTCTGCCACAGCTGTTACAGCTGTGGCAGAGGAGAATGATATTTATAGTATATGTTCTCAAAGGGGTCGGCACTGCTGCTGCTGGCCCCCTTGAGCGCATATATAGAACAAAAGGAATCGCAGAACGCAGATAGGCGCGATCTGCGATTCCTCGTGTCCTATAATTTATTGGACATCCGCATAAAAAGCGGCCATGTGACCGATCCCATTGCGAAGCAAGGGTTCTATATATGCGCAGATCGCATGCGCATCCGCAAATCGTGGCAAAAAACGGTCGTCTGACCGAGGCCTAAGGCAGATAGAAGAGGTGTCAAACCGCAATGAAGTAATTATCATGGGGGACTTTAATTATCCAGATATAACATGGGAAAACGAAACCTGCAAATCTCACAGGGGTGATAAGTTCTTGAGAACAATTAAAGATAACTACCTTACCCAACTTGTGCGGGAACCAACAAGAGGGAGGGCCATTCTGGACTTAGCACTAACTAACAAACCGGACCTAATAAAGGGAGTACAGGTTGAGGGGCACTTGGGGAACAGTGACCACAATATAATCAACTTCCAGCTGTCATTCAATAAGAAGCCTTATCAGGGAGCGACAAATAAACTAAACTTTAGTAAAGCAAAATTTGATCGTCTTATAACTACTATCGGTAACATTAATTGGGACAACATCCTCAAAAATAACAGTACAGACAGCAAATGGGAAAAGTTTAAAAGGATCCTAATCACCTCATGTGAGCAGTTCATTCCCTTTAAAAATAAAAGAAACTCAACTAAAAGGAAACCAATGTGGCTCGACAAGACGGTAAGAGGGGCAATAAACGAAAAAAAGGAAGCGTTCAAACTACTAAAGCAAGAAGGCAGCGAAGAAGCGCTGAAATCATACAGGGAAAAAAACAAAATATGCAAAGATAAGATCAAAATTGCTAAGGAGGAGGCAGAAAGACTGATCGCCAAAGAGAGCAAAAACAACCCGAAACTATTCTTCAACTATATTAACAGCAAAAGGATTTGCACCGAGAGCACTGGCCCTTTAACAAATAATGCAGGAGAAATCATTGAAGATGATGGAGGGAAGGCAAACCTATTAAATAGTTTCTTTTCAAGCGTATTCACAAACGAAAAGGAAATGCCACATGAGATGCAGGGGAATAAAATGAACCCCACACAAAATATCTCATACCTAATGCAGGAGGAAGTGCGGAACCGGTTAAAGAAGATTAAAATCGATAAATCGCCAGGCCCGGATGGAATACACCCAAGGGTACTAAGGGAACTAAGTGATGTGATAGCTAGGCCGCTATACCTAATATTTGTGGATACTATCAGGACTGGGGTTGTACCATTGGATTGGCGCATTGCCAATGTGGTTCCCATTTACAAAAAGGGGTCTAAAAGTGAGCCTGGTAACTACAGGCCTGTAAGTCTCACTTCAGTAACTTGAAAAATATTTGAGGGGTTTCTGAGAGACGCCACCGAAGAATACCTCAAGGAAAACAACGGAATAGGCACAGGTTTATGAAGGGTCGATCATGTCAGACCAATCTGATCAGCTTCTACGATGAAGTAAGCTCTAGGCTGGACCTGGATGAGTCTATTGATCTCGTATATCTGGATTTCTCTAAAGCATTTGACACCGTGTCGCATAATAGGCTGATATATAAAATGAGAAGCTCGGATTGGGTGAAAACGTGTGTAATTGGGTAGAGAACTGGCTCTGATATAGAAAGCAGAGGGTGGTAATAAATGGTTCGTACTCTGATTGGGCCACCGTTGCTAGTGGGGGGCCACAGGGTTCAGTATTGGGGCCCATTCTGTTTAATATATTTATCAATGACCTGACAGAGGGACTATACAGTAAAATATCGATATTTGCAGATGACACAAATTTATACAATATAATCAATGCAATGGAGGACAATGTGCGGCTACAAATGGACCGAGATAAGCTGGGGGCTTGGGCAGAAAAATGGCAAATGAAGATCAATGTTGAAAAATGTAAGGTTCTGCACATGGGCAGGAGAAACGGATGTCATCAATATACACTTAATGGGGTATTGCTAGGGAAAAGTGATATGGAAAAGACCTGGGAGTACTAGTGGACTGTAGACTTAACTGGAGCAACCAATGCCAGTCAGCTGCTGCAAAAGCTAATAAAGTCTTGGGGTGCATTAAAAGAGGTATAGGGGCGAGGGACAAGAACATTATCCTCCCACTATATAAGGCACTTGTCAGGACTCACATGGAATACTGCACACTGTTCTGGTCACCGGAGCTCAGGAAAGATGTTACAGTGCTGGATGGGGTTCAAAGAAGGGCAACTAAACTAATACATGGAATGACGGGACTGGAATACCCAGAGAGGCACCAAAACTGGGATTATTCACCCCAGAATAAAGACGACTAAGGGGCGACCAAATAACTATGTATTAATACATGAGGGGACAATACAAGGATCTCTGCCAGGATCTGTTTATACCCAGGACTGCGATGGTAACAAGAGGGCATCCGCTACGTTTAGAGGAAAGCAGGTTTCATCACCAACACAGAAAGGGGTTCTTTACTGTAAGAGCAGTGAGACTGTGGAACTCTCTGCCTGAGGACGTGGTGATGGCGAAATCCATAGAGGAGTTTAAGAGAGACTTGATGTCTTTCTAGAGCGTAAGAATATTACAGAATATAAATCTTAGGTTAATTGTTAATCCGAGTATACAGGCAGGCAGGAACTATTAGGGGTTGATCCAGGGAACAGTCTGATTGCCATTAGGGAGTCGCGATGGAATTTTTCCCCCAAAAGGGCTAATTGGCTCCTGCCTCTTGGGGTTTTTTGCCTTCCTCTGGATCAACAACACAGGAGGATAAACAGGCTGAACTAGATGGACATTGTCTTCATTCGGCCTTACATAATATGTTACTATGTTTACTCCATGGAGAGGGGCGGGGGTAGAGTGAGGAGAGAAATCTCCAGCCTTCCCACTGTGACCCCGCAATACTAGCTGCCATGCACCAGATCAAGTAGGTGCAGGAACAATTGCCCAACATTCGTCCTGTCTAAATGGGCCATTAGACAATGTTGTACACCAGTGTTCAGGACTAGTGTTGAGCAATCCGAACTAGTAGATCCATGTTTCGAGTAGTACTTTGGTATAAGCTCAGTTGCAGTTCATGCTGAAACAAACTTTTAGCTAAGTTTGACCCGAAACAGGCTTCTACTAGTTCGGTTCTCTCATAAGATTGATGTGGAGGAAGGTTTTGCTCCCAGGGGACACATATCTGGAGTTATATGACTGTATGAGGGAGTGTTTTTTTGTTTAAAGAGCCTGTCCAAAAGGCAAAAAGAACTGGTGGGTGTGTCTTGACACCATAAGACCTTTAGAGAGGATGTCCCACCAAATGAAGTCATCCAGTATCCATGGGAAAGGGGATAACTCTTTGATCAGTGGGGGTCCAACTGCTGGGACCCCCACCAATCCTGAAGGTCTCCGAGTGAATCGAGTGGTGATTGACCATACATACCTCCAGTCCATTCGTTTCAATGGGACTGCCAGAGATAGCTGAACACTTTGAACTTGTCTGTCTTTAGTAGTCCCCTTTAATCCTACAGTATCAGTATGAAGTCGTAGAAGAGATTTATTCCTCAAGTTTGTAGCCACTATTGGTCTGATGATGTCACCGGCACTGGGTAGATAGCAGATGCTCTGGACCCAGTGTCAGAACTAAGCCAGAAGTAGAGGTATTGGCACCACTTGATCGGACTAGTTAGGTAAGTATTTCAATCTCTAATCTTTAAGAGTCATGGAATGCATCTGATGTCAATAGTACACCCCCAAATGTGATGCCCACAATAAACACCCTGCCTCTTGGTAAAAACAGCAACACATTTATTTGACCAAACCAAATCTCCAAACAGAATATGCTACATGGACGTGACAGTATTCTTTTGTGCATTGCATCTATCAAAAATATTGGTTGGAACCATCGATTCAGGGGTAAAACATCTCCAAAAATATCCATTTCTTCTCAATTTAGCATTTTTCCTTGTTGCCTAAAAAGACTTTGATGATTAAGGAACTTAGCGTGGAACGATTACCACTTTCTGGTCAACCGTCAGACGACTTTGTCTTCAAACTACAATCGAGATTTTGTTTTAAATTATTTTTTAACACTCGAAGGTCAAAATTTCTGTAACAGATGAACTTTTATTATATATCATTGTGACAATGAGAGGTAATCATAAATCTATTGACTTCTACTCTACAAATAGACTCGCTATTGACTAACGTCTCTACGACTGATGATTTTTGTATTTTCTTTTTGTTTTTCCATAATTTACTATATCATTTCATCATTTTTAAGGCATCAACTGATAAGTTATGTGCAATCAATAAATTATAAGATACAGTATCAAAAAAAAAAAAAAACAAGAACCTCTTTGCGGGCTGGTAAAAGTGATTCCGCCGGTAGAAAAAACCATCCCCAGGTTTCTAATAAAGTGCATATGATCAATCATGCTAATTAAACTTGAGTGGTGAGATTGAGCCGTCCTGCAGGGCAAAGCTGCTTTTTGCCGAGCTCGACAAGATGAATGACTTAAGTGTTGGGTAAGCATTTTCTTGTCATTGTTATGATCTATTTGTTTTATTGTGGGAGCATGCTGCTTACAAACACCTTGCAAAAACTTTTTTTCTATTTTTTAGACATCAGAAGTGATCGAAGAGATTAAAGGGGAAATATTACCGCATTCCTTTTTATCCACTTTTTTGTCTCAAGATGTCAGAATTAATTCTGAAATTTTTGAAACTGGGAAACAAGAAAGCTAGTGGTGTAGTCCACATGTGAAGATGATGTTTAGGGATGCTGGCCGTGGCCGGCGGTACCTCTCCTTACATCCCCCTATGGCCATTCGCAACCTTCTAGTCTCATGTGCAGCAGATGCCACACTGTGCTCTTGGCTGTTTTTTTTTTTTTGTCTATAGGGTGCGTGCATGGCTCACCTCTTAAAGAGCAAATTCCCTAGCTTTCCCATCCCGAGCCAATCCTGATACTTCCTGGAATATATAAGGCACCCTCTCCATTTGAGGGTGCCTAAGCAATAGGTTCCGTTCAGTTCTGTGAAGGTGTTCTTGTTTTCTGTATGTTGTTCAGTTTTGAACATGCTTGTGTAACCAGCTTTCCTGCATTCTGCCCCTCCTGACCTTGCTCTGATCTTTTACTGCAGTTTACCCGACTGTGGCCTCCTCTGATGCTCTGTCTGTCTCACTTTATTGCATGAACTCCACCTGTCTTGATCTCAACCTGTATATCGGCTACGTCCCTGTCTATCCCTCCAGTAGCTTCAGTGCCTCTGAACTGCCTGTATTAGCTGTCACTGCATCAAGACTTCTACTAGGGAAGCAGGCTTGGGGCCTTTGTGAAGAAGATAAAATCCTTTAAAAATGGGTTAAAGGGTAAAAAAAAAATCCTAGATGCAGCACACATGGATAGTCTAAAGTCAAATCAGTCAGTGACACAGTGGGTCCACACTTGCTGCGTGACAGGTAGATTCCCTTAAAGGGAACCTCTCGCATCTTTATCTGGACATTTATCATCCTTAGCCCGCTATCTGCCACCAAACTATCTTTGTTAATGTCATAATTGCCAATTACATTCAAATTTCAGAAAGCTCTCAGACCATATGCTAATAAGCGCTTCACACCCCTGAGGGTCTCTTTAGATCTTGAAATTATCTAAAGGACTTTTTGAAACCCTGCCCTTCTGGCCAATAATTGATATGGATAATGTTCTCTAAGTCATCCACATGGCCATCTAAATCTCATGGCCATATAAAATCAGTCAGGCAGGGACCTACAGGGTTTTTTTACTAGTATGCTTATGTTTGTGCTCACTTATTTTTGTAAATGTTCCTTTGATGCCTTTGTAGAGAGGTGCCCTCCATTGTTAGGGGATTCTGCCGCGCCAGTGCTGATTGAGGAATCGGTATCCTGGAAGTCAGATCACAGAGTAGTGTGTGCACGGTGGAAGCTGAGGAGGCGATCAACAGCAGGGCAAAATAAATTGTGCATGCATTGGTTCCAGGATGGGCAGTGCATGCATAACATAGTAACATACATAGTAACATAGTATGTTAGACTGAATGAAAACAATGTCCATCTAGTTCAGCCTGCATCAAGCCCCCTCTCTTGTTGATCCAGAGGAAGGCAAAAAAACAACAAATGAGGCAGAAGCCAATTTAGCTCATTTGAAGGAAAAAAAATCTGACCCAACTCCATAATGACAGTATAAATGATTTGGATGGCCATGTGGATGGTATAGTGGAGGGTCAAGCACAAGTAATCAAAGGCCAGAGAGGCAGCTTTTTAATAAATCATTTGGGCAGCTGCAATGTCCAGGCACACCCACAATGAGGAAGCTTTATAAAGTGCATTTCCTAAGGTATAATTGTCAATTGTGAATATGCATTAGGAAAGGTGATTAGGTGGTTGGCAGCATGCTGGGGATAATTTAATGGTTGGAAAAGAGGTGACAGGTTCACTTTAAAGGGTATGTGTTGCTTTGTAGTTTTGGATACAAACTACCTGGAGAGATTCAGGATGCTCCATATTGTTGGATGATTTCTGCTTTGTTCCTTATATTTCTAGGATCTCCATTCTCTGACATTCTGCTTGTGAAGCTGCAGGTTCAGAGCTCAGTGGGCGGAGTCCATTTGAGAATATGGTAGATTATCTTAAATGGTATGGATATCTTTTGTGCAGTAGTTTTGGATGAAAAACTACCTGGTGAGATTAAGACTTTTCTATGTTATTGGTAGATTTCTGTTTCGCTTCTTATCTGTTTTCTCAACCATTTTGCTTTTGAAGGTGCAGCTTCAGAGCTCAGTGGGTGAAGTCTACATGAGAATATGGTGGACTAGCTTGAAGGTTATATGCATCTTTGTTCAGTGGTTTTGAATGAAAAACTACCTGGAGAGATTAAGGCTGCTCTATGTTGTTGCCTGATTTCTGTTTTGCTCTTCATCTGCTTTCTCAGACATTTTGCTTGTGGAGCTGCAGGTTCAGAGCTCAGTTGTTGCTCCCTGAAAAGCTGTGCTGTCTTCCCCTCACTTCTCATAATGCTATTCCCAGTGTCTTTATGTCTGCTCCTTCCTTCATGCTGACTTGGCAGTGCAAACTTTGATTTATGACAGAAATATGCAACTAAGAAATCTCCTCAGGGATACATAACATGCTGTGTGTGGATAGTACTGTCTTGCACTGATCACAGAGGCCTCTATGGTGCTCAGGAGGAGGTTAGCAAGATAAATGACTGCAAGATCAGGATATGTTTATAGCCTGGAACGTTCAGAGACACTCTGCATAGGAGCTGTGTGCAAAAACGGCAGGAGATTTATAATTAAGACTATTTGCAAAGCTCAAAAAGCTGGCTCATGTTGTATTTTTGCTATATTGGAGCAAATAAAAAATGGTTTCTAAGGTGGGCATATCCTAACATTATGGTGGCACCCATCTAGTAATAGAAAATATATTACAGCCAAATTGGGGGACTTTTTTTTTCACTTAAAGGAAAACTCAATTAATCACATCATAATGTTACACTGACCACACCCCTATCAGAAGACCAATGAGAATTGGGCTTGTTATCAAGAAAATAGCTCAAGCTGCTACAATGTAGAAACCGTACTGTAACAGTCAATACAGAGCACACAATGGGCGAATAAGGAGAACATGCGAGACAAGTCTGCAGGTTGCCTTTAAGAGAACTGAAAGCTCCACAAGCAATGATACTTCCCCTTTAACTCTCAACCAGTTGGTTAGCTTTACACATTCGCGAGGTTACATAAAAATGTACGTTTTTGATCATCCATTTTGTTAACAACGTTAGTGAAACCGGGACAATCACAACCAACATCGTGAAGTAGTCTTAGTAATAACATTAGGCTCTCATTACATATCAGCAATAGAACAATCCTCTATCAAAGTCTTGAACATTAAATGAGTTAATCGACCTCCTTTGTCCCCATTGCACTGGTCCCGTGACATTTTATGTTGCCTTTTAGGCAAATAAATTCCTTTTGATGAATAGAAGTTGCAGGCAGCTTTAGACTTGTAACATTAGGCATATATATTCATTGTCTGATGGACTCCAGATATACTGCAAACACACAAAATATTTTCTTTGAAATGTTTTTTTTTTGGAATTCGACTCCAAGTTCCACCATGAGAAGTTAGTCAAGAGAGACACCAATCCATCGATGACAAGAAATGATCTTCGAATTACAAAGGTGAAGGGTTTGTTCAGTATCCCACACCAGGGTGATTGTCACAGACTTCACAGAGGGAACACCAAAAAACCAGAGAAGGTGGAGTACTGCCAACCGCCAACCAGATTGCCTTTCTCTAGTTTTAAGTAAACTTTGTCCTCTTTATCCAGATACAGAAGAACTCCATTGGTAGCTGCCTCACGAGTAACATCTTTGTCCCCCGCAAAAGCTGAGATGACCGGCTTCCCGTTGAGCATCAGATTGACCTGAAGAACAAGAGATATTGAGTAATTATCATGACTAAAAACATCAAAAATACATTTTGTTGGTGACTATTACAACATTGTAGCTCAATCGATATACAATCAGAGATGGGAACTCACTTAACTGGCCTTTTACACAGTTGATTCAGACTCTATGAGGATACATGATCATTCATGAGACTGATTAATCCCGTTTGGCAGCACATTTTTCCTATCTCTGCTGAGAGCCATTGCATTTTAGGTTGCAGAAAAGATATAATCAGTCGACAAGTGATCATTTGCTCGTTGGCTGATTGCTGCCCTGTTTACATGGGAAAATGGTTGGGTGTACAAGTGTTATAATGAACTCTTTTTCACAATCATCAGCCCATCTAAGAGGGCTTTGAGGCTTCCACTAATCTAAAGGCCCATTTACACGGAGCGATGATTGCTCAAAAATTGCAAAAAAGCGATCGCTTGAGCAATCATTGTTGCGTCTAAATGCATGGCCATCGTGGACTTTTCATGTACTGCTAGCTGATCGTTGTGGCCCATTTACACGGAGCGATGGTCGCTCAAAGATCGCTCAAACGACAGTTTGAGTGACAGCTTTGAGCAATCATTTTGCATAAACTTTTAAGTAGCTACTCAGCTACTCAATAGCTATTTAGTGTGCAAATGAAGCCTTTAGCTGAAAGCAGTTAATAGCCGGAGGGCTCTTATCTGCTTTCATCTCCTTTGGTCTCTGATGGGAAACAATGCTATCAGCACTCCCCGTGGAGAACTACTGATAAGGCTGAATGATGAATTTTAGGTTGCACTGAATTTAACGATCAGCTAGCAGTGCATTTAGATGCAACGATGATCACTCAAACGATCGCTTTTTAAGAATTTTTGGGCGATCATTGCTTCGTGTAAATGGGCCTTTAAATTCAGGCCAACCTAAAAATCGTCGTTCGGCCTTATCAGCAGTTCTCAATGGGTAGTGCTGATAGCATTGTTTCCCGTTGGAGAACAAAGGAACTGAGAGCAGATAAGAGCCCTACGGCTGTTAACTGCATTAAGCTAAGGCTTTATTTGCACACTTTATTGCTCTTAATGCTCTTAATTAGCTGAGTAGCTACTTAACAGTTTATGCAAAATGATCGGCCAAAGCTGTCACTCAGACTGTCGTTTGAGCAATCATCGCTGCGTGTAAATGGGGCTTAAGTCATTGTATATCTACTCTTATACAGGCAAATCATCTGGCTGTGATAATGAGCGCCAAACGACCATGAGCATGTTCATCGGGGCTCATTAATAATGTTTTACACTTGCAGATGATCAGCTAGATGAGGATGAACAATCCTTACTACGATCGATCATCTCCAGATAGCTATCACTTGTTGTCAGTACAATTCCTGGTTCACACAGAGATGTGCAGCCAACCAGAAAACTATTTTATGCTTGCATAAAGAATAGAGATGAGCGAACGTACTCGTAATGAGTACTTACGCACCCGAGTACCGCCATTTTCGAGTACTTCAGTACTCGGGCGTAAAGATTCGGGGGGCGGGGAGAGGCGCGGCGGTGCGGGGGGGAGCAGCGGGGAACAGGGGGGAGCCCTCTCTCTCTCCCTCTCCCCCCCACTCCCCACTGCTACCCCCCGTGCCGCCACGGCGCCCCCCGAATCTTTACGCGCGAGTACTGCTGTACTCGAAAATGGCGGTGCTCGGGTGCGTAAGTACTCGTAACGAGTACGTTCGCTCATCTCTAATAAAGAATGATCAGCTAACAAGCGAGTATTTGCTCATTCTTTGGCAGATCACTGGCGTAGTTACACAGACGATGATGATGGGTAAAGGAACGTTTGGGCATCAAGTAAACTCATTTTGAAATGGTAAGATGTTTTACCACTTCTTTAAAATGTCTTTGTCAGTTTGAGGTCCAAGGTTGACTTAGAGATATCAACGAGAGGTCAGCAGGAGGGTCCTTGACCATCTTTTTGTTTTTTTGAGTTCTAATTACAAAATAATTGTTTGATTACAGTAATTGGATGTGTTGCCACACTATTTCTTTGTTACTTTTTTTTAAACTGTCAATTAGATATGGTAGATGGATGTCTGATGTCTGTCAACCCCACCATTATGAGGGGCTCCAAGTCGCTATTCGTGGATAAACAGGCACAGCCACTATCCATAGAAGGAAAAGGAAACATCCAAAAAAAAAGCCAAGTGTGAACATTCGATTGTTCCCAATGGTGCCGTTCATCCAGCTCTCCAGCTGCGTCTGGGAACTTGGGACCCTTCATTCTCAGTAATAGTTGGACAACTAAATCAAAAACATTTTTGCTAAATTAATATAAAATGTATATATATATATATATATATATATATATATATTTTTTTTTTTTATTAAATTAAATTTAAAAATGCATCAAAGAAGGGGAAATATAACAACTTAAAAACAATCACAGAAAATGGCCGTTACTTACTGACTGAGGAGTGCATATAGATGCATCCTTCTCCTACCATGCAGGTAGCTGACTACCAAATAGGGGAGTGAATTGCACCTGTGAGGGACACCGATGAGACAGCCACTCACACTGCCTCTTAATATAGAGGGGGTAGCTGTTTGGTGTATACTCCCACACAGAGTGGATACAAAGTGGCAGACCTTCTGATACATGTAGTTCACCATGCAGATTATTATTATCTATTATTCACATGCAGTGCGGCTTTGAAACTCCAGAGGGAGCCCAGGGTGGCAGTACCAATGTGGTTCACTGTTTGAGGTGCAGGGCAACCCGCCGAATTATCATGGCGTCATTAATAGGTTGCTGGTCTGCATGGTGAACTACATGTATCAGAAGGTCTGCCACTTTGTATCTACTCTGAGTGGGAGTATACACCAAGCAGCCACCCCCCTCTATATTAAGAGGCTGTGTGAGTGACTGTCTCATCGGTATCCCTCACAGGTGCAATTAGCTCCCTCATTTGGTAGTCAGCTACCTGCATGGTGAGACGATGCAGCTATGTGCACTCCTTAGTCAGTAAATATATGTCCGTTTTCTGTGATTGAAATTCAAAAAATGAAACTAGAACGATGAGCAGAGCCTGATAGCTTTCCTTCCTTCTCTCCTTCCCTCTGCACTGGAGCACTGAGCGGGGCCCAATATCTGACCTTCCTTCTCTCCTTCTCTCTTCACCAGAACATTGAGCCTGATTTCTCTCCTTCCTTCTCTCCTTCCCTCCCCACCAGAGCGTTGAGCAGAGCCCGGTATCTCTCCTTTCCTCCGCTCTATATTTATCTTGTGTAGACTTAATAAAGGACTTTACTATTGCGCTAATTTCATGCCAGATTCTCCAGGGAAAGGTCTGATCCAAGGACCAAAATGTCAATCCTGCAATAAATTATCATTAAATCTTGAGAGGAGCTCATTGTTTGCCTTGCATATTTTAATGAGCGGGTTATATACACACAGAGTGTTTCCTTATAGGTACTAATGTTCAATATACACAGAGAATATGCATATATATCCACACTGCTGACACTTATACTGCGAATATTATATAGCCATCTTTCAGAGGGAAAGATAACTCATTAATAATCAACAGTCACGTTCCTTCTTCTAGCCTCCTGTATTTATACCAATCAATAATCCAGCCAGAATATACAGTTGGGATGAACAATATTGGTCCTGCTGAATATAAAAGGGGTTGGCCAGTCCTAAACAACTGACAGGCCATCAATAATAGATCGATGGGCGTCTGCCACCTGGGACTCCTGATGAAGTATAGTTTGCAGAGTCAGTGTTTTCATACAATGAGCTGATTTCCACAGGAAGCAGACAGCACCATTCCCACTGCAGTGGCCAAGCTTGGTACTACAAAGTTCCTATTCACTTCAATGCAAGCTGAGCCTGCAATACCAAGCCTGCCCACTGCAGTAGGAATGGAGCTGTCTGCTTTCTGCCAAAATCAGCTCAGTGCACAAGTTTAAAGGTCCAGTGAATAGCTGATTGACGGGGGGTCTCTGGCAATAGACCCCCCTTGATCGACTATTGATGATCTATCCTGAAGATAGGCCATCAATGGTTGACAATCAGACATCGCCTTTAAGTACACTATGTAAAATAGCTCCTTATGTATCGTGTTTAATGACCCTTTTCAGATATATAAAAACTTGTATGTTTGTACAGAAAAACACAAGACACCAAAAGAAAAAAAAGAAAACTGCAGGACAAAAAGGAAGCAAAATATAAAACACATGACTCAGGACACGATTAATGGTGACCAAATTAGACTAAAGGCTCATTTACATGCAAAGACAATCTTTCAAATGATTGAAAGATTGATAGATTTAGCAATTGTTTTGCATAAAGTACTAATAGGCAATAATACTCATTAGCACTTTATCAGCTTCATTTGCATGTAAATAAGTTTCCAGCAGCTGTTTGCAAATCCCAGTATGTGGTCCGGACTTTGCAATCAGCTGTATTGTCTTCACATGGGCTGTCAGCTGAATACAATGTAATCAGTATCTCTCATGGAAATCACAGCATGTAGTCTCTGCTATTTCTCTCCAGCTGAAGGATGTTGATCTTCAGCTGAACCATTGTTCAGCTGAAGAGTGAAAAATTGAAGTGTTTACACACAACGGCGGCCGTTTATCTGTGAAGATCGTTCATTTGGCCGAATTTTGAGCGATAATCATTGCAAGTAAATGGGGCTTAATTCCAAGACATTTTCTACTTGTCGAACATTAAAGAACCTTCCAGAACGTTGTGGAAGGAGGAAAACTGAGGATAGCACCCAACCAAGGTTGGTTAGAAATGTGGCAAAGAAACCACAACAAATGTTTAAGGAAATTCAGGTTCAGGAAGATACAGCATGACGGTTTCATCTTGTACAAGACACTGCAGCAAAAGGGGCTCTACGGGCAGAAGCCAAAGAGGACCCCACTGAATTTTGGCAAAAGTCACAAGACTTCTGAGAAAATGTTCTATGGACAGATGAAACGAAACTAAAGTTCTTTGGCAATGCAGATCAGCAATATGCTTATATTACAAAACAAACCTGATAAAGGAAAGTGCCCCCTACTTGCAGTTAGACATGGTGGAGGATCCATAATGTGGTGGAGCTGCTTCTCTGGCTCAATGCAAGGGAGTTCCTGCATGGCTCTCAGTTTCAAGGGTAAGCCTACAGTCCTCGGTATTCAGAAAAGACAGTGGAGGAAAGCGATGCCCTCTTGTCGAACATGGGCTCCTGATTAGCGGTTCAGAAATGGCTGAGAACACCAATGTTTGAGAGCACTTGGGTCTCGTGATGAAGTAGAGCTCATTATCACCCCAGGGACACCTTGAGGGCAGACACCCACTGGCGTTTTTTTCCCACTGCGCTGCGAGAGTAAGCAAAAAGTCTCGCAGTGCGAGAAAAAAAACGGGATCACGCCGGGATATCGCAAGTCTTTTAAATGGGGACAGCGGCAGCAGCACTAGCCCCATTGAAAAGATATGGAGAATGCTGCAGACTTCTGCCACAGCTGTAACAGCTGTCACAGCTGTGGCAGAAGTGCCGCATGCTATCCCATTGCTTTCAATGGGATCGGCGCTGCTGCCGGTCCCATTGAAAGCAGTGGTTTGTAGCAAACCCTGCAGTACGATTTTCAGGGAAGGGCTTGAAATATAGGCCCATCCCTGAAAAGCATCAACAAGTGGTAAATTTATTTTTTTTTAAATTACTTACCTCTCCGTCGCTCAGACGTGTCCTCCGGTTGACTCCCGACACTGTTGTCTAGCACTTTCATCAGGCGGGGATTTAAAAATTTCCGCCTCCTGAAAGGGCTGTGCTGATTGGCGGAGCGCTCAGCCAATTACAGATAGGGCTTAGCTATTTATTCATGAATAGCACTATCTTAGCTATTCATGAATGAATAGCTAAGCCCTATCTGTAATTGGCTGAGCGCTCAGCCAATACCTAAGCACTAGCTGCTATTGGCCGAGTCCTCAGCCAATCAGCACAGCCCTTTTAGGAGGCGGGGATTTTTAAATCCCTGCCTGCTGAAAGTGCTGGACAGTAGTGTCGGGGAGCCAGCCGGAGGAAGCGTCTAAGCGGCGGAGAGGTGAGTAATTTTTTTTACCACCTATTGATGCTTTTCAGGGAAGGGCTTATATTTCAAGCCCTTCCCCGAAAATCATACTGCAGGGTTTTCTACAAACCACTGCTTTCAATGGGACCGGCAGCAGCGTGGATCACATTGAAAGCAATGGGATAGCATGCTGCACTTCTGCCACAGCTGTTACAGCTGTGGCAGAAGTCCGCGGCATTCTCCATATCTTTTCAATGGGGTTAGCGCTGCTGCCGTTGGCCCCATTTAAAAGACTTGCGATATCCCGGCGTGATCCCGTTTGCTTTCTCGCACTGCGCTGCGAGAGTTTTCACTTACTCTTGCAGCGCAGTGGAGAAAAAAACGCCAGTGGGTGTCCGCCCTGAGAAGGACTTTCTCCTGAAGCAGCACCAAGGCTGTAGCTGCAAGATCCAGAAGTGACAACAGAAGAATGTGGCCACCCCAGTTTGAGTGGGAGAGCCCGCCATGAGTGCGGTGCTCGTTTTGAAGTAAATTAACATGTTCGACCCAGACAGTTTTCAGACCGGTATGAAACAAGTGATTCCTTGGGTGAAGCGTGTCCCAATGTAATTCCTGGGGCTATTATAAATATTCTTATCACTATGCTATAATGTGGGAGCTCGGCATAATAATGTTCCATCACTGCAATGCGTCTTGTAGAATTCCAGTTTCCCATTAACTTCAGCAACTCCGGCAAAACCATTTTAAAATAATTATTGCGCCATAAAGGAGGCCGTTATCTCGCACGCACCGCATTATAGTCACTTCTACCAATTTACATAAAGGACGAGCCCATAAAAATCATGTAGAAAGGGAGCAAATTAATTTAAGATTTTACAGATGGGCTGAGAGAAAACAAAAGCGCCCCCCCCCCCCCCCCATCACTCTTCACCCTTAAAAAAAAATGGTCAAGTTGTTGGGCTCTGGACCAAGAAGTCTTATATTATATAGAAATCCTCTTGTATTATTGCGCATTATTTCACTTTTCATGACAAAAGAATGTTCAAATGGGACGGATGCAGAGAACTCAGATCGCACCCTGCATGCCCAACACATCTCGCTGCCACCACTGACTGATTCTGACAGGTATGTCGGCCACCTTGGTTTCAAACTAACTCACTTTGGGATTATGGATCTCTTACAGCCTTCGAGGACGACTACTAACGTTTTAAGTAGAGATGAGCGAGCACCAAAATGCTCGGGTGCTCGTTGCTCGAGTCGAACTTTTCGTAATGATCGAGAGCTCATTTCAAGTAACGAACCCCATTATAGTCAATGGGCAACTCGAGCATTTTTGTATGGGACTGATGCTCCGCATAGGTCATAACTTGTCAAACACCAGAAAACATCAGAAAGTCATGGAAACACCACAGAAATGGATAGGGAAGGGCAGGGGCAGCATGCATGGCTGCATCTGAGGCTCCCAGTTCCCACTATTAAGCCAAAATGGGGGCAAGAGTCTGGCGTCACCCCCATAACAATTTACTTGGGACAAACCAAGCTAAGCACCACACTACCTGCAACCAAGGACAATCCCTGCCTGCGGGTGACACCGCTGCCTCTTCTCCTGGGTTACATGCTTGCATTGCTGTCCAGCCCCCCCCGCACGACCCTGCGTCCACAGCGCACAGAAAAGTTTCCCTGCACAGCGTTCAGCTGCCCTCATGCCACACGCTCGCTTCATAGCCACAACTCCCTCATGTCTATGTATAAGTGCGGACTGGATGAGGAGGAACCCAAGTCAGTCAGTGTATTTGTGCCAGACAGGTAAAACACCGTAATGGGAAGTCTTTGTGCACTCACAGCATAGGCGAGCCCCTGGAACCCAAGGAAAGTATTACACATAAAGAAATCAGAGCGCCCAAACATGGCAGAGTTTCACCCTGCCAAGGACCTCTTCCCATATTTCTACCCTAGTCAGTCAGTGTGTTTGTGCCAGGCAGGTAAAACACAGCAATGGGAAGTCTTTGTGCACCCACAGCAATGTGGTAACACGAGAGAAAAAACATGTTGCCCAGCGCTGATCCCCAGACCCCAAGCAGGAGGAGGAGGTGGCATAATAAGGCCAAGAAACCATGACCGAGGTAGGACCCACAATACTCTGTGTGGGAAGTACGTGAGCAGGCCCTGGGTATGGCCTGGTCCCAGCCTCCACCTTGTGTGACCCAAGGTGCGTGAGTTAATAGCTATGGGAAATCCATGTGTCCCCACACTCTTCATTCTGTGTAGGTGTCAGATAGCTCAACACCGCAATGGGAAGTCTTTCAGTTCCTTGGGCTAGCCTATGCTGTGGGTGCACAAAGATGGTATTACATGAAGAAATCAGAGTGCCCAAACATGGCTGAGTTTCACCCCACCAAGGACCTCTGCCTTGGTCCAGATTTTTGCCCAAGTCAGGCAGTGTATTTGTGCCAAATAGGTAAAACACTGTGATGCAAAATCTTTGTACACCCACAGCATAGGCAGACACCAGAAACAATACTATAGCAAGATTATAGACGGACCCCAGTAACATTTTTGTAGCAAGAGTATAGGCAGACCCCAGTGACATTTCTGTAGCAAAAGTATAGGCGGACCCCAGTAACACTTCTGTAGCAAGAGTATAGGTGGACCCCAGTAACATTTCTGTATTAAGAGCATAGGCAGACCCCAGTAACGTTTCTACAACAAGAGTATAGGCGGACCCAAGTAACATTTCTATAGCAAAAGTATAGGCGAACCCCATTAACATTTCTGTAGCAAGAGTATAGGCGGACCCCAGTGACATTTCTATAGCAAGAGTATAGGCGGACACCAGTAACATTTCTGTAGCAAGAGTATAGGCGAGCCTCTCAAACCATTCAGGAAAAACTGCATAGGAGGACCCCAGTAACATTTCTGTAGCAAAAGTATAGGCGAAGCCCTCAAACCATTCAGTAGAAACTGCATAGGCGGACCCCAGTAACATTTCTGTAGCAAGAGTATAGGCGGACCCCGGTAATATTTCTATAGCAAGAGTATAGCCAGACCCCAGTAACATTTCTGTAGCAAGAGTGCAGGCGAACCCCCTGAAACATTGGTGTACCAAGAGTATAGGTGAACACCTGAAAAAATTTGGTCACCAAGAGTGTAGGCGAAGGCCAGAAAAATTAGTTAGATAACAGTATAGGCGAGGGCCATAAAAATTGGTGTACCAAGAGTACAAGTGCACCGCTGAAAAATTGCTCAACCGCGAGGGCAGATGAAATCCATAAACATTTTTTTAAAGATACAGCTCGCTGTTGCTTAATTTGTAACAGAGCCTGGAGGCAGCCCTGTGAAAAAAAATTGGTTTCTCTTAAAGTATTAATACTTTGGAAACTTTGAAAAATTGTAAAAAACTTTTAATCAGAAGCTTTTGGGCCGCAGACAAATTGGCAGTTCAGCATGATGACATTCTGTTTTAGGAGGACGAGTAATAAAATCCGAGAGTGATTGACAAAGCTAATTCCCCCTTTTATGTGGTGATAGAGGATGCATTTTTCTCCTATTGCAGCGAAAAGAATCATTAGGTTCCACTGCTTTCCGCCGGTGGAGAAGAGAAGTAAGGGTAATCCAGCCTTTGTTCATCTTTATGAGTGTAAGCATGTCGGCACTGGCAGTTGACAGACGGGTACGCTTATCCGTGATGATTCCCCCCGCTGCATTAAACACCCTCTCTGACAAGACGGTAACGACAGGGCAGGCCAGCACCTCCAGGGCGTACAGCGCAAGTTCGTGCCACGTGTCCAGCTTTGACACCCAATAATTGTATGGAGCAGAGGCATCACAGAGGACAGTGGTACGATCAGCTACGTCCTCCCTCACCATCTTTTTACAGTGCTCCCTCCGACTCATCCTTGACTGGGGAGTGGTGACACAGTCTTGCTGGGGAGTCATAACGCTGGCAATGGCCTTGGATAGTGTTACCCTGCCAAGGTCCCAGTGTGCAACACATCGCTGTCCTCACTAGGAAGAGGACTTTCAGAATCTTCCTCCTCCTCTTCAGCCCATACACGCTGAACAGTTGAGAGGCAAGCAGCATGGGTACCCTCTGCAGCGTTGCCAGCTGTCTCTTCCCCCTTCTCCTCCTCCCCCTACCCCTCCCGCTCCTCCTCCTCCAAAACGTGCTGAGATATAGACACGAGGCTGGTCTGGCTATCAAGCGACATATTGTCATCCCCCATTTCCTGTTCCAACCGCCAAGCGTCGGCCTGTATGCTTAGCAGCAAACTTCTCAGCAGGCAAAGCAGCGGGACAGTAACGCTAATGATTACCGCATCGCCGCTCACCATCTGTGTAGACTCCTCAAAGTTTCCGAGGACCTGGCAGATATCTGCCATCCATGCCCACTCCTCAGTAAAGAATTGCGGAGGCTGACTACCACTCCGCCGCCCATGTTGCAGCTGGTATTCCACTATTGCTCTATGCTGCTCGTACTGCCTGGCCAACATGTGCAGCGTAGAATTCCAGTGTATGGGCATGTCGCACAGCAGTCGGTGCTCTGGCAGCTGAAACGGACATTGCAGGGTCCTCAGGATGGCAGCATCCATGGTGACTTGCAGAAATGTGAGCAGACGCAGCGCACCTTGAAAGCAGGTTAGACAAGTGGACGCAGTTTTCAGAAACTGCTGAACCACCAGATTGAAGACGTGGGCCAGGCATGGCACGTGTGTGAGGTTGCCGAGCTGCAGAGCCACCACCAGGTTACGGCCATTGTCACACACAACCATGCCTGGTTGGAGGCTGAGCGGCGAAAGCCAGAGGTCGGTCTGCTCTGTCAGACCCTGCAGCAGCTCGGGGGCCATGTGCCTCTTGTCACCTAAGCTGATTAGTATCAGCATGGCTTGCTGACGCTTGCCCACCGGTGTGCTGCCGTGCCACGGGCTACTCTCTGCTGGCGACATGCTCACACTTCTTAATTGAGAGGTAGACGTGGCGGAGGAGGGGAGTGTTTGGAGGAGGTGGCATAAAACGCCGCAGATACCAGCACTGAGGTAGGACCCGCTATTCAGGGTGTGGGTAGGACGTGAGCGGTCCCAGGCTCTGACTCGGTCGCAGCATCCACCAAGTTCACCCAATGTGCCGTTAGGGAGATATAGTGGCTCTGCCTGCCAGTACTTGTCCCCGTGTCCGTGGTTACGTGGACCTTCCCAGTAACTGCATTGGTGAGGGCACACATTATGATGCGGGAGATGTGCTGGTGTAGGGCTGGGACGGCACACTGGGAAAAATAGTGACCGAGTAGCACGGGACCGCTACCACCATCATGTTTTTGAAAGCCTCTGTTTCCACAAGCCTGTACGGCAGAATCTCTAGGCTGATTAATTTGGCAATGTGCATGTTTAAAGCTTGTGCATGCAGGTGGGTGGCGGCGTATTTGCGCTTTCGCTCCACCGCTTGTGTTAGTGACAGCTGAACGCTGCGCTTAGAGACATTGCTGGATGGAGTGGAAGACAGTGGAGGTGAGGGTGTGGGTGCAGGCTGGGAGGCGCTCGTGCCTGTGTCCTGAGAGGGGGGTTGGATCTGTGTGGCAGGTTGGGGCACAGGGGGAGAGGCAGTGGTGTGACCCGGAGGTGGTGAATGGCCTTTGTCCAACCTTGTGGGGTGCTTGGCCATCATATGCCTGCGCATGCTGGTGTTGGTGAGGCTGGTAGTGTTGGCTCCCCAGCTGATCTTGGTGCGACACAGGTTGCACACCACTGTTCGTCGGTCATCCGCGCTCTCACTAAAAAAACATCCACACCTTTGAACACCTAGCCCTCTGCACGGAGGCTTGCTGCGAGGGGGTGCTTTGGGAAACAGTTGGGGGATTCTTCACTCTGGCCCTACCTCTACCCCTGGCCACTCCACTGCCTCTTCCAACCTGTCCTGCTGTTGCACTTTCATCCCCCTCTGAAGGCCTGTCCTCAGTAGGCTTAGCAAACCAAGTGGGGTCAGTCACCTCATCGTCCAGCTGCTCTTCCTCCGAATCCTCTGTGCACTCCTCCCTCAGACTTACTGCCCTTACTACTACCTCACTGACAGACAACTGTGTCTCATCATTCTCATCCACAAAAAGCTCTTGAGACAGTTGCCGTAAGTCCCCAGCCTCATCACCCAGACTCTGGGAACTTTACAAAGGTTGGACATCAGTCACGACAAATTCCTCAGGTGAGAGAGGAACTGTTTTTTCCCACTCAGGGCAGGGACCCGAGAACAGTTCCTTGGAGTCTGCCTGCTCAGAATATGAAGGAGGAGCAGCCAGACGATTCAGAAATGTAGTCCCTAGACCGAGAGTAGTGGACTGCGTTAAAGACTGGGTGGTCGATACATTCCTGGACACGTTTTCTGTCATCCACGACAGGACCTGCTCGCACTGCTCTGTTTGTAATAAAGGTCCACCACGCGGACCCATAAATTGTGATATGAAGGTGGGGAGCCCAGAAACTTGCCTTTCTCCTAATCCCGCAGCAGCTGGCTGTGATTTACCATGCCCAGGAACTCGGCCTGTGCCCACACCCTCACTTGGACGTCTGTGTCCGCGCCCATGTCCGCGTCCTCGACCCTTACCCCTACTCCTCATCATGGCAGATTAAGAATAGAGCAGGGCCCAAATAAATTACCCCACTGTACAGCACTGACAACTGTGGCTTAATTCACCGCACACAGAGACTTGTAGATAGCGGAGGCTCTATGCTGTGACCACTGTCTTGCGCTGATACCTAGGGGTAATTTACCGCTCGCAGAGACTTGTAGATAATAGAGGCTGTATGGAGTGGGAGAAGACTCTAAAGCCAGTGGATAGTGCTGGTAACTGCGGCGATCTTAACCCGACCAAAAAAAGGGTATTGTGAGACGCTCTGCACAGCGGCAGAGCTGAAATACTTTGCAGTGGCCCCGGTAATATTACTGTACTGTTTAGCGGTAAGACCTCTGTCTAATGCACTGCAGACACAGAACGGTATAAATGAGGTAGTTTGCAGTAGGCTAGGAAATATTAGAGTGCAGTTTCACGGTGAGAGCTGGTTGTACGGCACTGCAGGCTGAGAACGCTATTACTGAAAGGCTGGGAACAGGCCTAGATGCGTAATACAAAAGTAGGTGCACTACGGCTCCCAGCCAGCCACAACTGTAAAGCACATGGTCACATGTAGCCCTAAGAAGGACCATTGGGGTTCTTGTACGGAGGATCAGGACTGTATAACTTTCCCTATATATGCAGCTCTGTCCCTAAACTCTGCATAATACACTGCAGACACAGAACAGTGTAGCTGAAATGGCCTGCACAGCCCGAGATGCTTAAAAAAAAAAACATTGGTGCACTACTGCTCTCAGCCAGCCACAACAGTAATGCCCACGATGAGTAGCCCTAAGAAGGATCGTTAGGGTTCTTGATGACAGGATCCTACTCTTACACTGTCCCTATATCAGCAGCAGCACTATCCCTAACCTCTGCCAGCATGCGTCTGAGGCGAGCCGCGGACGGGACCAGTTTAAAGGGGTTGTCCCGCGCCGAAACTGATTTTTTTTTTTTTCAATAGGCCCCACGTTCGGCGCGAGACAAACCCAATGCATGAGTTAAAAAAAACAAACGTTTAGTACTTACCCGAATCCCCGCGCTGCGGCGACTTCGACTTCTTCCTTACCTTACTAAGATGGCCGCCGGGATCTTCACCCACGATGCACCGCGGGTCTTCTCCCATGGTGCACCGTGGGCTCTGTGCGGTCCATTGCCGATTCCAGCCTCCTGATTGGCTGGAATCGGCACACGTGACGGGGCAAGGCTACGAGGACCAGCTCTCCGGCACGAGCGGCCCCATTCACCAGGGAGAAGACCGGACTGCGCAAGCGCGTCTAATCGGGCGATTAGACGCTGAAATTAGACGGCACGCCAGCAATGGAACAGGTAAGTGAATAACTTCTGTATGGCTCATAATTAATGCACGATGTACATTACAAAGTGCATTAATATGGCCATACAGAAGTGCTGAACCCCACTTGCTTTCGCGGGACAACCCCTTTAAGTACTCGGCGGTCACCTGATCTCGCCAGCCACTCACTACTGTGGGGGGGTGAGAGGGCTGGCACATCACAGCAGGAAGTGGTAATGCCTTCCCCGAATGTCTATTGGCTAGAAAATGGCACTAAACATGCAAGGAAGGAAATGCAATTGACTCGAGTACCGCGTGGTGCTCGCCTCTAGTAACGAGCATCTAGATTACCCTAATGCTCGGACCAGTATGCTCGCTCATCTCTAGTTTAAAGCTTTATTCTAAAAATGGGTTAGCAGTGCTTAGATAAAATATACAAAAGGAGACATTTACAGAAGGGGTGGAGCTACAAATACACAGAAACAGTTTACAACAAAGAGGGATGCAATAATAGAAAATATCCATCTATGTCGCTCTGAGTAGTCCTGGTGAGTGGAGCCTGCACAGAAAGACCGCATGTAGATGCCGCTCCTTAGTCCGACAAATTGGGGAGGGGGCCCACTTTGAGTCCCACCTCCACCGGCCTTCTTTTTACATCGTCGATAGGAGTACTGAGAATATGCGCAGATCATCCATATGTCAGCCATATTTCCCCAGGGGGAAGCTATGGACGCCATGTTTCAGATCATGAATCCACCGAACATGATAAGCGATAGATGATCGGCTATGCATATATACGGGGGTCGCACAGCGACGGGAGTAAAGGCTCCGAGTACGCGATACCCTCACTGTATAACCGCTGCTGAGCGGGGCCTTCAGATGACCATAATCCACATTTACATTTTACCCTGTGATAAATGCATTATCACCCCCGGGTGCCGCAGAGTCTGCCTGGTGTTTACCGGACAGATGGGGGACAGACGCAGGGAGCAATCTGGTAAAGGCCCTCTTACATGGGGCAACAGTATTCTAAATGACTGCAGGAGCGCTGATGTCCCCACGAAGGTTGTCAGCGCTGCTGCAGAGCATTCAAACTGAAGGACAATGGGAAGCGCTGAGTGGGGAGCGTTTACACAATGAGTCAGCTTAACCCCTTGACAACACGGGACTACAGTTACGGCCTGCATGTTTAGGGTATATATCGCAGGTTGACCCCGCTCTATACAATGCGGGTGCCGGCTGTTGCTTCCAGCTGACACCTGCCCGCTACAGCTCTGATTAGCTGCACTGCTAATTATCAGAGCTGTTAACCCTTTTAATGCCCCGATTACCATTTAGGGGTCTTATACAGCCCCCCCCCCCCCCAATAAAATCATGAGTTGTCATGGCAGCTGGGGGCCTTCTGAAACGCCCCAGGGCTGTCATTGCCGACTGCCTATCATGTGGCATGGCTTGATAGAGTGCCTGTCAGATCGTGGTATGATGTAATGATACGGCATTACATCACACTGCAGGAGCGATCAAAGCATCATAAGTTCTTGTCCCCTCTGGAGACTAAAAAAAAGTTAAAGTTAAGTTTAAAGTAGTTTTACTAAATATTATAAAGAAAGTAAATGTTTTAAAAAAAACCTTTTGCCATATTTTTTTTTATAAAAGAATCTAAATAATAAAACAAAAAAATAACATATTTGATATCGCTGTGTCCGTAAAAGTCCAATCTATCAAAGTAACACATTATTTATCCCGCATCTTGAACGTCGTCAGAAAAAAATAAAAATGAATGCCAGAATTGCGCTTTTTTGGTCACCCTGAAGAAATGAGCCTCACGCAACTATGTCGACGGAAAAATAAAAAAGTTATTGCGGTCAGAAGATGGCGGCAGAAAATAATTGTAAAAAATTACATATTTTTGAAAAAACTACGAGGGGGTGCTGATAAGTCTTTGGCTTTGTGTTCTTTTTTTTGTTTCTATGGTAACGAATGTTACATCACATGAAAGCCTTATGTGTCTAATATATGTGTTTGTAGCTTATGGCGACAGTGATCTCGGCACGCGGGAAAACAAAATGGCGGAGTCTAAGGCGATATTCACAGCCAATGGGAGCAGAGGAGTGATAAAGTCCGAAAAGGATATTTCTGGTGATGTGTGGCAGACATTGGGGGATCAATGCCCTTCATAGTCTACAGTTATGAACTGGGTGCCACTTCAGCACCAATGATGGGGAACGTCCTAGACGACCGAGAGAGGTTGTTGTTCCGGAGATCGCCGATGCTGCGCACAACCTCATACTGGAGAATCGGCCAATTTCAGCTCTAGGAATAGCCGACATCATGGGGGTTTCTGGTGAACGTGTTTGTGTCATTATCCATGAAGAAGCCATCTGCAAAGTGGGTCCCCAAATGTGTGACAACAGATCAGAAAAGCATCGAGTGACAACTTCCCGGTCCATTTGTCAGCTTTTCCGGACTGATAAGAACTTCCTGGACCAACTGGTCACTATGGATGAGACCTGGGTTTATCTGTATGACACTGAAACCAAGGAGCAGTCAAAGAGTGGAGGCCCAGTGGTCCTCAGCCACTAAGGTGATGGCGTCTGTGTACAGATATATACAGCCACCACTAGGGGGAGCAGTCAGAAGAGTGGAGGCCCAGTGGTTCTCAGCCACTAAGGTGATGGCGTCTGTGTACAGATATATACAGCTACCACTAGGGGGAGCAGTCAGAAGAGTGGAGGCCCAGTGGTTCTCAGCCACTAAGGTGATGGGGTCTGTGTTCTGGGATAAGGAGGGCGTGCTGCTAGTGGACGACCTTCACAATGGTTCCACCATCAATGCAAGGGATTACATTGAACTTTTGGAACAATTGAAGGCAGTTCTGAAGGCCAAAAGGCGCGGCAAGCTGTCCAAAGGAATCCTGTTCCTGCAAGACAATGCCTAGACTCACACTGCACAAGCGACCACGGCAAAACTGGTGGAGCTAGGCTTCCAGCTGGTTGACCACCCACCTTATTCACCAGATCTAGCTCCCTCCGACTATCATCTGTTTCCAAACCTGAAGAAACACCTCAAGGCGAGCACATTTCACCCCATTTCTGATGCCATGGCTGCTATGGATGACTGGTTTGAGGCACAACCGAAATCCTTCTTTTTGCAAGGCTTACAGAGGTTGGAATCCCGATGTAAGAAGTGTGTTGGCACCAGTGGAGAGGATGTGGAAGTAATGGAAAGTTTCATCTTCCTATCTCGTTTATTTCTGGGTAAAGCCAAAGACTTATCAGCCCCCCCCCCCCCCCCCCGTAAAAGTTAGTACAGCGAAAGAGATCTTTATAAATTTGGTATCGTAGTAATCGTACTAACCCATAAAATAAAGTTATCACGTCCTTTGTGTTGTAGGGTATACGCCGTAGAAACAAAACGCACTGAAAGATGGTGGAAATTCGATTTTTTTTTTTTTCACTACAATTGAATAACAATTTTTATAAGTTTTTCAGTACATTATAAGGTAGGATAATTAGCATCATTGAAAAATACAACTCGTCCCGCAAAAAACAGCAAGCCCTCAGACAGCGACAGCTAAATAAAAGAGTTATGAGTTACTTAGGGGGTAAAGGGGGAAGGGGGACTTGTTATTTGCATAGTGCTTTAAGATAATGTATTGATTACCCCCCACCAAGCTGGGGGCTCATTTTACCAACCTCTGAAGGATGGAAGGCTGAGTCAACCTTGAGCCAGCTGCCTGAACCATGCAGGGATTGAACCCACAACCTTTAGGTATTGAGCCAGAGCATAGGACTGCATACTGCTACCTTAATGCTCTGCGCCACATGATGCCCCATGGTGGTCAGAAGATGGCAGCAGAAAACAATAATGAAAAACATATATATCTGTGGAAGAAAATAACAGAAGTACAGAAAAAAATAATACAGAAATGTGATAACGCTGTAATCGTACCGACCCACAGAATAAAGCCATCATGTCATATTTGCTGCAGTGTGTGCACCATAGAAATGAACACCCACCCCTCTAAAGATGGCAGAATTTAAGTCTTTTTTCCATTTCTCGCACCTTTTCAGTACATTATATGGTACGTTACACACAACCATCGGAAAGTACAAATCGTCCTGCAAAAAACAACAAGTCCTCAGACAGCTGCGTGGATTGCTAAAAAAGGAGTTATAAATTTCTAAAAATGGGAAGAAAAAGCTGAAAATGGAAAAAATGGCCTCATCCTTAAAAGGGTTTAAGGGGATCTGTCAGCTGGAACACATTGCCCACATTGGAGGTACCATGTTATAGAGCGGGAGGAGCTGAGCAGATTGATATATAGTTTTATGGGGAAAGACTCAGTGTAATTCAGTGTAAGGAGAAAGCATTCCTTCCTCCTGTAACAGTATAGAGAGTGTATGGAGAATAACGGAATCGAGAAAAAGCATCCAGCTAGAGGGGATCCTGTGGATGGAATCAACTCGTCACTGGAAGGGGTCAGAGGAGGATGTCAGGAATCATTCTCACCAACAGGCTGCACAGGCAGGAGGTGCAGTACTGGTGCAGGGAAGGTTTTCTTGGCACATCCCGAGTCCTCTGATACCTGCGGATGGACCCACAATGAATTGCTTCAGTTCTAAAAGCCAAAGGAAGTCCAACACATTACTAGCTGGGGGTCTCTAATAAAGTGGCCTTTCAGTGTGTATAGCAGATGTAAAGCCTAAATGTCACACATAAAACCACTGTAGGCCGACCCTTAAGGAAGCGATCAGACCTGAAGAGCAGTAATCACCCACATCACCTAAATTGGGGCCATTATCCCTACTAGTTATCATTCGGATTCCGGGACGGCGCGATACATTTGTTGCAATTGGAAACATTGTTCATTGTTTAAGAATAATTACCATAAACGTTCCAAGAAAGGTAACGAGATGAAACCTACAGAACAAATGTTTTATGTAGATTATTTCTGATATTTTATGCGCTTTTAAGTGCGAACAATGGCGACCTTTCCACAACCGCAGATACGCTGAGGACGGATGAAAACACGGCAAATGGGATTCTTTTCTGTCTCTGCTTAAAAATCATGTTTTTATAATGATTCAGGTTCAAAAGAAAAGACAAGAAAAGACATCAAAGTGGAAGAAACGGACCGAAAGTTCTGATTTGTGTAATAAAGATATTTGCTGGAATAATTATTACATTACGCTGATGCAGCGCCTTGGAGTCACACGGACTTTATGAACGGAAGAGGTAACATAGTGTGTAACAGATGGCTGTGCAGGGTTAATATGGCTCTGGATTCCAATGCCCAGTCATTGTTATACGTCTTGTTAAAAAAGTCTGACATTGCCTTGCAGGGATGCTGCCTTCCGATAGATAGATAGATAGATAGATAGATAGATAGATAGATAGATAGATAGATAGATAGATAGATAGATAGATAGATAGATAGATAGATAGATAGATAGATAGATAGATAGATAGATAGATAGATAGATAGATAGATAGATAGATATGAGATAGATAGATAGATAGATATGAGATAGATAGATAGATAGATAGATAGATAGATAGATATGAGATAGAAAGATAGATAGGAGATAGATAGATAGATAGATAGATAGATAGATAGATATGAGATAGATAGATATGGGATAGATAGATAGGTAGATAGATATGAGATAGATAGATATGAAATAGATAGATATGAGATAGATAGATATGAGATAGATAGATAGATAGATAGATAGATAGATAGATAGATAGATAGATAGATAGATAGATAGATAGATAGATAGATATGTGATATATAGATATGAGATAGATAGATAGATATGAGATAGATAGATAGATAGATAGATAGATAGATAGATAGATAGATAGATATGAGATAGATAGATAGATAGATAGATAGATAGATAGATAGATAGATAGGTAGATAGATAGATAGATATGAGATAGATAGATATGAAATAGATAGATATGAGATAGATAGATATGAGATAGATAGATAGATAGATAGATAGATAGATAGATAGATAGATAGATAGATAGATAGATAGATATGTGATATATAGATATGAGATAGATAGATATGAGATAGATAGATAGATAGATAGATAGATAGATAGATAGATAGATATGAGATAGATAGATAGATAGATAGATAGATAGATAGATAGATAGATAGATAGATAGATATGGGATAGATAGATATGTGATATATAGATATGAGATAGATAGATATGAGATAGATAGATAGATAGATAGATAGATAGATAGATAGATATGAGATAGATAGATAGATAGATAGATAGATAGATAGATAGATATGAGATAGATAGATATGAGATAGATAGATAGATAGGAGATAGATAGATAGGAGATAGATAGATATGGGATAGATAGATAGATAGGAGATAGATAGATATGAGATAGATAGATAGGAGATAGATAGATATGGGATAGATAGATAGATAGATAGATAGATAGATAGATAGATAGATAGATAGATAGATAGATAGATAGATATGCGATATATAGATATGAGATAGATAGATATGAGATCAATATGAGATAGATAGATAGATATGAGATAGATAGATATGCTATATATAGATATGCTATATATAGATATGAAATAGATAGATATGAGATAGATATGATATAGATAGATAGATAGATAGATGATAGATAGATAGATAGATAGATAGATAGATAGATAGATAGATAGATAGATAGATAGATTGATAGGAGATAGATAGATAGATAGATAGATAGATAGATAGATACATAGATAGGAGATAGATAGATAGATAGATAGATAGATAGATAGATAGATAGATAGATATGAGATAGATAGATATGGGATAGATAGATAGATAGATAGGTAGATAGATAGATAGATATGTGATATATAGATATGAGATAGATAGATATGAAATAGATAGATATGAGATAGATAGATATGAGATAGATAGATAGATAGATAGATAGATAGATAGATAGATAGATAGATAGATATGTGATATATAGATATACCTGATGAAGTCGTAATCGACGAAACGCGTTGTCTCAATAAACGGAGTGAAAGAAAGAGACGGTTGTTCGGAGGGTGGATATTCCCAGGAGCGCGGTGTCCTATTTTTATAAGTATACAGCTTTCAACTTTAGCGGCTCTCGAGATAGAGAGACGGAGGACCTGCAGATCTCTCCCCTGTCTAGCCCAGAGGGATTTTAAGGGACCCACCGACAGCTCATTCTACAGGCTCTCCTGGATCAAGGGGTGTTGGTAGGGATCTTGCATAAGGTCCTTACCAAACACCGGGTGAGTGTGATTAACATATTTTTCACACACTGTTTGAATAAGCCTTTCCACTCAGGAGCGCTAACCTGGTTCTTTTACTTTGATTTGATATATAGATATGAGATAGATAGATATAAGATAGATAGATAGATAGATAGATAGATAGATAGATAGATAGATAGATAGATAGGAGATAGATAGATAGGAGATAGATAGGAGATAGATAGATAGGAGATAGATAGATAGATAGATAGATAGATAGATAGATAGATAGATAGATAGATAGATATGGGATAGATAGATAGATAGATAGATAGATAGATAGGAGATAGATAGATAGGATATAGATAGATAGATAGATAGGAGATAGGAGATAGATATGAGATAGATAGATAGATATGAGATAGATATTTATGAGATAGATAGATAGATAGATAGATAGATATGCGATAGATAGATATGAGATAGATATTTATGAGATAGATAGATAGATAGATAGATAGATAGATAGATAGATAGATAGATAGATAGATAGATAGATATGGGATAGATAGATATGAGATAGATAGATAGATAGATAGATAGATAGATAGATAGATATGGGATAGATAGATATGTGATATATAGATATGAGATAGATAGATAGATAGATAGATATGAGATAGATAGATAGATATGAGATAGATAGATATGAGATAGATAGATAGATAGATAGATAGATAGATAGATAGATAGATAGGAGATAGATAGATATGAGATAGATAGATATGGGATAGATAGATAGATAGATAGATAGATAGATAGATAGATAGATAGATAGATAGATAGATAGATAGATAGATAGATATGTGATAGATAGATATGCGATATATAGATATGAGATAGATAGATAGATAGATAGATAGATAGGAGATAGATAGATAGATAGATAGATAGATAGATAGATAGATAGATAGATAGATAGATAGATAGATATGTGATAGATAGATATGCGATATATAGATATGAGATAGATATATATGAGATCAATATGAGATAGATAGATAGATATGAGATAGATAGATATGCTATATATAGATATGCTATATATAGATATGAAATAGATAGATATGAGATAGATATGATATAGATAGATAGATAGATAGATAGATAATAGATAGATAGATAGATAGATAGATAGATAGGAGATAGATAGATAGATAGGAGATAGATAGATAGATAGGAGATAGATAGATAGATATGATATAGATAGATAGATAGATAGATAGATAGATAGATAGATAGATAGATAGATAGATAGATAGATATGGGATAGATAGATAGATAGATATGGCATAGATAGATAGATAAATAGATAGATATGTGATAGAGAGATAGATAGATAGATAGATAGATAGATAGATAGATAGATAGATAGATGATAGATCGATATAGATATGAGATAGATCGATAGGAGATAGAAAGATAGATATGAGATAGATAGATAGATAGATATGAGATAGATAGATATGAGATAGATAGATAAGATTTCTTTATGTATGCAAATGTTAAACAACGACACAAAGTAACAGATCAGTCCATAGAAGCATGTTGATGGTTTCCATGTTGTCACTGATTGATACATCTGACATGTTTGTATAGATAGATAGATATCTTTATGTACCCAAAGTTGTAAACATGGACACAAAGTAATAGATGTTAATAGCAGCTTGTTGATGGTTAAAATGTATCCACAAATAGAGCTGCCATGTTTCTATTGATCGATATAGAGATGGATCTCTTTTGGGCGCTTTCACATGGGACTGAATATTTCACAGGGTGCCTGGAATACTCCTCCATGCAGGACAATCCGCTACCAGATGTCTAACGTGAACATTTGGATGTAGAATCTAAAATGGCAGAATTCTGATGGCAATGGGGCATTTAGACTTGTGGACTTTGACAGCAGAATATTCCGCAGCATCCTGCAGAATCTTCTGCCCTGTATGAAGGCATCTTTATGCACCCAATGTACTACATCGATCACACACACTACTCATCAAAAACACATACACCTCAGATTTTCCAGTTATTTTTTTACATAACACAGTTTAAGCAAATAATGTGAAATGGTTCAAAAGTAAGTTAAACATAAAAATGTTATAAAATTTTAGTCTGAAGCGCAACAATAGTCTAAATTTATGATTTTAAGCAAAGGGCTTTTTTCAGGACACATCAAGGACGTCTGCTCTGCAGTAAAGGAAGCAAACTATTCCTACAAGTGTCTCAACTTTTGTAGATGACTTTCAAACCCTCTGATTCTACATAACCAGTGCTGGAACAGTCTGCATTACAACACCCCCTAGGGCAGGATTTGGACAGTTTAGCTCTTCAGGACGAAGCACGTTGCTGTCATAATGGCAAGAAAAAGGCAATTAACCAAAAAAGACAGACAATTATAACCATTAGAAGCCTAGGCCGGCCCTACTGAGAAATTGCCAAGAATACCAAGGTGGCCGTCAGTACAGATCCTTATACTGTCAAAAGGCACTTGGAAACTGGAGGAAACTCTAACAGGAAGAGGTCTGGCAGACCAAAGGCCACTACAAAATCAGATGACACGTTTTTTGCGTGTCCGGCGCCTCACAGCACAAAGTCTTCATGCACGGCTTAATGCAGCAATAAACAAGTCTCCATTCGTACGATGAAGAGACTTCTGTCTGCAGGTCTAACAGGTAGATCATAAGAAAGCCGCTGCTAAGACTACACAATAAGATAAAGCCTTGCTTAGGCCAAGCAACGCCTCCAGTGGACTACTGAAGAGTGGAAGAAGGTCTTATGGACTGAGGAATCAATGTGACATCTTTGGTACATCTCACAGGGTTTTGTACGCTGTTGAGTAGGTGAACGGTGTCAAAGGTAGGTGTCAAAGAATGGAATGTCCTGCACAGTCCCCAGACTTATACCCCATTCAGCTCATATGGGATGAACTGGACAGAAGGGTGAAAGCAAAGCAACCTACAAGTGCAGCACATTTGTGGGAACTTCTGCAACAACGTTGGAAATAAACTTCTGAACAATATCTGAATGCAATTACAGAAGAAATGATTCAATGATGTAAAGCTGTTATATCAGCTGGAGGGGCGACTGGGAAGAGACAAACATCTAGATGGAATTGGGTGAAACAAAGTTACTCCATTATCTTTAGTCATCTTAACTTCTTTATTTGTTCTCTGCTTTCATTTCAAAGTACATCTGAGACATCAGCCTGTGTAAATAGCAATAAAAACTGGAAAACATGAGGCGCTCTAAATCCTTTTGACAAACCAGATCAGATGGATTCTATGTTGCTTTCTTTTCAAAACTTTGGAAAAACAAACTAAAGACAAGTGATGCAGATACAGTTCCCGTATTTACTTAATATTGTATACAGGGAATGTTTAACAAATATGTAATGTCACTTTAAGATGTAACATCACAGGAAAAGATGCTAAATGTTTACTGAGTGTCTGTCCCCGTACCCTGCTGTCTGTAAGAATGAAATCTGCGGATCTGTAAAAAGCTCAAATAAAGCTGCAGAGAAAAAACAGCATGTGAGCCCGATCAGTGCAGCAGACTGTCTGAGAGGACTTCTGTATAGCAGATAGATAGATGATGGATGGACAAATAGATACATAGATAGACAGAGCGCCTGCGCATCATCTGCAGCCTTGAAATGAAAGTAACATTTCAAGCAAAAGAAGAATTTGCTGTTGAGAGTAATTTAGAGTAACGTTTGCCGCACTCCTCAGATACTGGTGGTGAAACCCTTTATCTATCTATCCATCCATCCATCCATCCATCCATCTATCTATCTATCTATCTATCTATCTATCTATCTATCTATCTATCTATCTATCTATCTATCTATCTATCTATCTATCTCTCTCTCTCTCTCTCTCTATCTATCTATCTCTCTATCTATCTGAAAAAGACTTGGGTATACTAATAAATCACAGACTGAACATGAGTCAACAATGTGATGCAGCAGCCAAAAAGGCAAACACAATTCTGGGATGTATTAAGAGAAGCATAGAGTCTAGATCATGTGAGGTCATTATCCCCCTCTACTCTTCCTTAGTCAGACCTCATCTGGAATACTGTGTCCAGTTCTGCGCACCCTACTTTATAACAGACATAGACAAACTGGAGGAAGTTCAGAGAAGAGTTACCAAGATGGTGAGCGGTCTGCAAATCATGTCCTATGAGGAACAGTTAAAGGATCTGGGAATGTTTAGCTTGCAGAAGAGAAGGCCGAGAGGAGACTTAATAGCCGTCTACAAATATCTGAAGGGCTGTCACAGTGCAGAGGGATCAGCCCTATTCTCATCTGTACAAGGAAAGACTAGAAGCAATAGGATGAAACTGAAAGGGAGGAGACACAGATTAGATATTAGACAGTGAGGTGGATCAATGAGTGGAACAGGCTGCCACAGGAGGTGGTGAGTTCTCCTTCAATGGAAGTCTTCAGAGGCTGGACAATTATCTGTCTGGGATGATTTAGTGATCCTGCATTGAGCAGGGGGTTGGACCCGATGACCCTGGAGGACCCTTCCAACTCTACCATTCTAGGATTCTATTAACTTAGTTTAGCAGCCAACATCCAAGATGGTGGACTAGGCTGATAGTTCACTTCACTTACTGGACTACAGTGACCAATCCCCGTGCACAATAAATTTCAAAGTTCAAGCTTTAATTGCAGATCAAATGAACTAAGTTTTGCAAATCTTATGTCAGTAAGTGCTGGCACAACACATGCAACTTAAACTAAGTTCAGCAGCTGATCGCTGCTTAACTAAACCTGGATCAACAGTTTGGTTGGTGCAACGTGCCCTTAGTCAGTTATAGACAAACATTATGGGGCAGTGGATTGAACATTTTGCACCAGAATTCTGGAGCAAAAAAGTTGCTCTTTTGTTGTAATTCCCAAAATGACTTTTTAGGGGGTTACATCAAGCTCCAGCTTGGTGGGTGTAACCCCTCCCCCCCACCGCATACATGGCATAATACACACGCCCCATTGTGTTTGTCGATAATAATCTTTATTTGTATAGCGCCAACTTATTCAGCAGCACTTTCTAGCATTGGAGAAACCCAGACAATACAACAATTACATGTGATATACAATCAGTTTAAAGTCAACAGGGTGGGGGCAATACAGGTGGTACCAGGGAGGGAGGGATTAGCATGGGGGAACACAGGCGGTACGGGAATTATATGTGGAAATCAGTTATTAGAAAGTAAACAGGGTGGGGCGGTAAGGAGGTGCAGGGGTAGAGGTCATATGAGATAAGCAGGGTGAAAGGTGTGGGGAGCCATAGGGGAGGGCAGGGGGACTAGATGAGGGGATTTGGTATGCCTCCCTGAAGAGATGCGTTTTTAAGGCGCGTTCGAAGTTTTGTGCATTGGGATTGTCCGGATGCCTTGGGGTAGAGCGTTCCAGAAGATGGGTGCTGCTCTGGTGAAGTCCTGTAGGCGAGCGTGTGAGGTTCGTATTAAAGGGGTGTTTAGTCTGAGTGCGTTAGCGGATCGGAGTGTGTGGGCTGGGTGGTGTACAGACAGGAGGGAGGCGATGTACGGTGGGCTGGCGCCATGGACAGCTTTGTGGGTGAGGACTTTAAATTTAGTTCTGCAGTAGATGGGCAGCCAATGCAGCGACTGGCATAGTGGAGAGGAGTCTGAGAAATGGCGGAATAGAAAAATGAGTCTAGCTGCCGCATTTAGTAGGGATTGGAGAGGAGCGAGTCTGGTGCGGGGGAGGCCAATGAATAGACAGTTGCAGTTGTCGAGTCAGGAGTGGATGAGGGCGACAGCGAGTGTCTTACATACAATCTGACCACATTGTATAAGTAATCAGTGCAGAAATCAGTAATATATCTATAATAATAACACCAGATCCTATGTCTCAAAAGTGTACCCCCCCCCCCCTCCCAGGATGTGATGTAGCTTCCATGTCATTGAGCAGTGGCATTGTTATAGGTGTCAAAGCAGTTGTAGTTGCAACTGGGCTCATAAGCTAAAGGCACCCACAGCCCCCCTTACTGCACTACAGGCTGCTTTTGCTGTAATTAATGTTTGTCTTTGACATAGTGTACTAATCAATAGCGTCTGTTAGTTGAATCATCCTCTTGGGTCTCCTCCTGTCCGACATGCCAGAGAGGAGGGGACCTGGGAGGATGATTCAAGTGACACATGCTGCCACTCGGCACATAGTGTGAGAGACTGACACAAAATAATTACAATTACAGAAGAAAGCTTTTATGTAATTAAATGGTACTATTACAGAGTATGGGAGCATAAGGGGCATATGTTGGGGTACAAAGGGCACTATTACAGTGTGTACTGGTGTAAGTGGCACTATTATAGCATGTGGGTGGTACAAAGAGGTATTATTACTGTGTGGGGCACAAAAGGGCACTATATTTCTGTGTAGGGGCTCTGAGAGGAACACTGTGGCAGCAGGATAGTGAGCTTCTTTGCAGAGACACAATTTGGTGGAAGAAATCATTATGGTGGTCTGGGCCTCGATGAAGAAGAAAAACAAAAGTAGGTGACACCGATTAGAGGAGACCTGCGATCACTGAAAGTACCTGCACTGTATTCAGTATCACTGGAGGTACCTGCACTGTATTCAGTATCACTGGAGGTACCTGCACTGTAATCACTGCACTTAGCTACAAACCTGTCATTGGGAAATAATACAATTAAACATGTATCCTGTGTATTGGGGCCCCCAGAGCTGCAGCATTCTCCTCAGGGATCTCCAGTTGTGTATTGCAGCACAGAGAGCAGCTGTAGAGCGGCGCTCACCGCAGCCTCAGATTCTGACCATTTCCTTATACGCAGGAAAGAAGCCCCTGGGGGTATAGAGCGGCCACTTACCTGTATTGTTTGACTTTGGTAAACCTTTATTACATGAAAGTTGAAGCTGTAGATTCCTTTCCGTGGAGCCACAAACACCGATTCCAGGGTGAAGAAGTTCCCCACGTTCACTAAGATCTATGATACAAAGGGACAGTGAGTTATGGAGATCTGCACCTTTAGACCTGAAGATGTGACTGGATATTACTTAAGGTGAACCTCTATCCTCATCCACTATTATTATAGCAGTCAGGGCTCCATTTTTCTGTTATGGAGCTCCAGATCCCCAGCATAGATATACAGTTACATAATAACACTGTCTGCCTGCAACCACCACTAGAGGGAGCTCAGGAGATTACTGCATACGGTGCATACATAGAACTCAGTAACAACACAGTATGCAGTGATCTCTTGAGCTCCCTCTAGTGGTGGCTGCAGGAAGATAGAATTTTACCATGTATCTCTTAGGGCTCCCACCCACTTGCATTTTCTTAATGCTGTGATATCGCTGCGTTTTTTTTAACAGAAATGTCCATGGGACTTTCTAATGTTAAAAATGCATCTCAAGTTGGTGCTTTGCGATTTTTGTGCCATGCGCTTTTAACATTAGAAAGACCCATTGATATTCGTCTTTAAAACACGCAGCGATATCGCAGCATTAAAAAAACGCGAGTGGGTAAGAGTCCTAAGTCTCTGCAGGGGATTCACAGCTCTGTATCAGAAAAATGGAACTCGCCATCCTATAAAGACATAGAGGGAAACTGATCAGCGCAGAATGCTGGACTTAAAACCAGCTGTATGATGAAAGTGGAGATTCACTTTAAGGCGTTACTCCACCTAAATCTTAAATGTACAGCTTGGTGTCTTACCAACCCACTTGACAAAAACCAAAAGGGACTGATGAGACTAAAAGAATGTCAACCACCTTGTATCTCATTATGGCATCTACATGGGTTTTCAGTCCCTCGCCCTAATGTAGAAGCGACAGGGTGTGCATGAGTGGTAATGGAATTCCCATGTAGATCCCTTTCACAGAGAATTGCTCCTAAAGGGAATGTATTACCAACATTTTTTTACTAATTATACCCATATAGTAAAACTGTTTTATTTCCTGATTGTAGAATTTCATTGAATTCTATGAATGGCCAGGTACTGCCTGTGATTGGCTGAATGCTGCGACTAATCACAGGCAGCACTCATCTGTCATTCAATGAATGGCTGAGAGCTGTCTGTGATTGGCTGAGTGCTCAGCCAATCAGATACAGCCCTTTCAGCAGGCGGGGATTTTAAATCCCCGTCTGCTGAAAGAGCTTCAGAGCAGTTCAGGGAGAAGACAGGCTGGACGCGCCAGAGCCCCGGCAGCTGAGGAGAGGTGAGTATAATTTATTTTTTATTTTTACCACATTCTAGGGATGATTTTTAGGGAAGTGCTGTCACGGTGCAGAGGGTGGAGAAGTTGAGCTGTGACATGACCTCTTGTGAATGGTGGATCAAAGGGGTCGGAGCAGTGGCTTCCACTCTGACCCCGGTGTATCCCAGCTCTGACAGCGGACTGCCTGAAAACCCCTTTAACTCTACTAAATCGTCATTTGGCGCTTCATACGTTAACTTATACTCTACAGAGTATATAACCTGTTAGTGCTATAAGACTACACCGACTATAGATCGCGCATGAGTCATAGTTTTTTTTACCTCTTCTCCAATTTCACAGACGCCATTAAGACCATTGGTCCCCCCGCATACGAAGCCGGCAGCACCTGCCCTACTTTATGGCCACACCTTTTTGGCTGCTCACCTCTATCCTGCTCCAACATCCAAACACAGCAGCTCCTATCGGCCTCCTGTCTTGGACGCTACACCCGCCCTTTTCACCTCTATAATCTGCTATTAAAGGCCTATCTTATGGACAGGCTCATCAATAATCCCTTTAATGGGCCGGACTTTCACAGAAGAATAAACATGAACCAAGGATAGGATCTATCAACAGTAACTAACCAGCTTGTTGATGGTTTCCAAATGCAGTTTTTGTACACTGTGCAGATTAAAAATGAACCAAAAACATCCATATATCTGTAAAGCAGTGGATGAGTTTCGGGGCCAGTGATAATGGAGACATATTTATAATTAGACCCAAAGTTAATTAAGGTAAGGCTCACTGGATCACGGAAGGTTTTGAAGGTTTTTAGTCTCTTGGCTTCCTGGTGAAGTAAATGATTATAATGTATTGTCTCATTATCAGTCGGAATCTCCTTAATTACTGCACTGATAATGGAGGGATGATTGTAAGTTCATCAACCTCATTAGGAAGCAGCAGAACAATGTCCGACACGAGCGGAAGACACATCAATGTGGAGCTGCTCACATCCAGTATTCATTCACACAAGCGAGACGTCCACAACTTCCACTGAAATAAGCCCCATTGTCTTCAATAAGTCTATTTCCATGTCCGATTTTTTTCTCTCACAGCGATGCCCATGTGAATTCACACTCATTCATTTCATTCATAATCTCAGTTAAATCCTCCAAACAAACCTGGAATATCTAGTGAAGAACGTCAAGAAATCACCACTAACAGAGATTCACTCACTCACTCCATAATCTGATTTGTAGATATTTCACACTCAAGAACTTTCTAATCAAGTCCTTTAAGAAACTGCCAATAACCCATTTCAGGCTCCTTGACTGAATGGATGGATGAATGATTCATTCAATCAATCATTCTTTCTTGCTCTGGTTATACAGGGTAACTTCAAAGAGCCGGATCCAGCGCTACATCTCATTACTGCTGTCCTATAGTAAAGTAACAATAGAGTATTTGAATAGGAAGGCATGGATGTGCTACACAATGGTATGACGCCCCTGGGGGCCCCGGAAAATGAATTTCAATTTAGTTCTCTGGCCCCTGTAAGAGAGTGAAAATCAATTGCAAAGTTGAAGGGCAGCATGTGAGAAGCAGAAATCTGCTTTACACGTCTCTCTAAGTCCGGTGGGACTGCTGCTAGGACTGCAGTAAGGCAAGTACTCGCAATGACCTCCTTCTGCTACGACACGGATAGACCACCCAGGAAGTCACCCACCATCATCTGCAGGAGATTCAGGTACCCATCTGCTTGAGAGTACCTGGAACTGTTGACACATGTGGTTCACCTGTATGCGGTTACTTGCCGCTCCAAGCTTCCCTCTGTTACCTCCAGGGCCTGGGACATATGCTCTCTCCTACCCAAGGGAGGGCGAGGTCCTGGGCTATGGTTAGAGGGAGGCCTACTCCCCACACTCTCTGGGGTAGGCCGGCAGAGGGTGGGGATGCATTGCAACCAGCTACCCATGAGGGAATGAGGAGATCGAGCCAGAGGTGCATTAATGTGTCTCCTTCACCCCTCGTATAGACTACCCAAGGTGGCTGTCAGGATAACCAGGATGAGGGATTGCAGCCCTCCGGGACCCTGGCAGCAAAGAGTTACAGTAAAGGCTCTCCTGGAGGCAGGCCAGGTGCTTCTGGGGGAGACTGCAGTCCTACTATTGAGGACTGTGGCACATTGCAGCCCCTGGAGAATGTAAACAGCTTTGCCTCCAGGATAGCTACGAGAACCATGCAGTACTGTGAGGCTGGATGGCACCATGAAAGGGCTCTAGGAGGAGTTGCGAGAAGCCTGGTCTCTGGCCAACAACTCAGGTGAAGCAAGGAGGGCCTAATACAACCAGGGCATCCAAGATCTAAAGGGAGAGATCTTCACCCTGGTTGAGAGAAGTACGGCCATCTTTAAGGGTGCAGGTCCCTTTGCAGAAAAGCTGGTGAATGATGACTGGTTTGAAGGGTCTCAGCCGGGTCTGGCTGGGGTCTGTAATGATAGGAAGGACCCGGTGTCCAACTTGGAGCAGGCCCCTGCCAGAAAACTGCAGACAGTGGAAAGTCAGCAGAGCCTGTGCACTGAGCTTCCAGCCGGGCAAATAACTGTCATTTCAAGCTTGCACTCCTCTAGGAAAGAGGGCGAGGACAATGGCCCGGGAGGAAGGCTAATGGCGTATATAAAGCACCTGGAATGCCGTAGAGGCATGGAGGGTCTCTGTTTTCGGAATGACCTTACTCAATAGGAATCCTGGGCTAAGAAGAAAAAAGGTATCAAAAAGATCACCCATCTGAAGTACCGGTATGTCAACCTCTCAGGACAAGCCCCCAAGCCATGGGGGGAGGTAGCTGCATCAGTAGCTCCCTTGTCCAACCCAGCCTGGACTCTGCTAATGTGGATTCAGTGCACAGGAATAGAAAGAGTGATAGGGTCCAGACCCCCCCCCCCCCTCCACCCCCCACCGGGATTTTAATAACAGGAGGGGCAATGGAAAGTATCTAATAGTGAGATCTTTAAGCGTGGGGGTCATCTGTCGCCATGTGACTCAAAAGTATCAAAAGGGATTGTGGAAAAAGTGAGGGGGTATCGGGCATTGGGTGGCCCTCAGCAGGTCCCTGCAATGACCCAGGGAAGGGGAACCAAGCATTCTAGGAAGGTGGAAGAAAAGGTGAGGGGGTCATACAGCATTGAGTGGCTCGCAGAAAGACCCTGCATTGGGCTTAAAGAAAGGTGGTTGCCTGGTGCCAGGTGGCCCCATTGCAAAGATGAAAGATGTATTGGGTGGTCAGGAATTGGGGGCCTCCTTAAAATTCTTAAAATTCCCAGTGGTTGTTAGCGAAGCTGTAAATATGTGATTGCAGTGGAACTGAAGGCTCTTCTGTGGGTGCAGCTGAAGGGTCCGTTTCCCTAAGTATTTGTGAAATTTTCCGCTGGAATTCTTTCCTCAGGATTACATTGGTCATGGTGGCAGGGAACGGGGCCAAAGGCCTTCTCATGTGTGCAGCTGAAAGTCCCTTTTCCCACATTACTAAATGGGGGTGGAGAGGGCTGGTGCCTTGGAGAAGACTATATTTAAAAAGCCAACCCTGGGTTGCACCCCTTCAGGTTGCTCCCCTTCATGTTTTCAATATCATTCTCACTCTTCTCTGCAACCAGACCAGTAACAGCTCTCCTCTTGGAGGGGGAAGGTGTTAGAGGCCCTCTGTGTTGCCAAGTGCCTCTTAAGCCCCATTTACAGACAACAATTATCGCTCAAAATTCTCTCAAATGATGTCTTTTGAGCGATAATCGTTGCTTCTTGCCCAAACTATGATTTTTAGTTGAGTTTAAAATCCATCATTTGGTGGGAGAGCTGATAGCAGGGACCGCACGCTGTGATTCTTCATGGGAGTGCTGAACATTGTATTCTGCTGCAGTCCCGTGGCAGAACAAAGGGGTGGCATGCAGATAACAGACCACATGCTGCTCTCTGCATACAGCTCAGGGAGGCTCATTTACATGGAAATTAAGCTAATAAGCTACTAGTGGGCATTAGTGCCCATTAGCAGCTTATGCAAATGATCACTCAAACTGTCAATCATCCTATCTTTTGAACGAATTTTGAGCGATCATCTTTGCATGTAAATGGGGCTTTACTCCATCTTCTAAGAGGAGAGCTGTTACTGGTCTGCTCACAGAGAAGAGTGAGAATGATGTAGAAAACATGGAGGTGTGTGAAAGGAAAGAAGGGAGCAGCACGATAGAGAGTGGTGTGGTAAATCTGATTAATGCAGTATTAAATGTTGCGGTGTCTGCTGGCAGAGGATTATCTGGGAAAAGTAAGGGGAAAGAGTGAATGTACAAGACTAACAAGTGAGGAAGGTGGGGCAGAAGTGTCTGGAGGAGCTGTGGCTAGTTCTGGAGTGGCTGGTGGAGTTATGTCTGGTGATTTGAGGTGGAGTGGGGTCTCTAGTTTATTTGTTTTCCCGACAGTGGTGGATCCTAGGAACTATTAGAGAATTGCTGCTGAAATAAGGGGGGGGGACCTTCACTTCCTGGCTTTAGGGACCCAAGATTTCATTGTCTTTTCCTGTCGGCCTTAAAGAGAGGAGAGAGGTTGATCACTAAAGAGGATGAAGAATGAAACCTGTCTTTTTGGATAGATAGATTTGGCACAGGGCCCTTCCAAGAGCAAAGGCAGGAAGATGGCATGGTCACTTTCTACAGCTGGTCAAGGGGGGATCCAGGAGGAATGTGGTCTGTCTCTGTTAGGGAGGCAGTGGTGCCTGCCCTAACAGTGCCAGGGTGGAAGACTTTCTCATTGGGATAGAGTTTAAGGTGAGTGACATCTTTGACCTGATCCACCCCTTCAGGACCTCCTTGTTTGATGTCAGACATAACCTGAGTGGTGGGATTTTGTGGTTCAAGCAATTTCCTGCCAGAATGACAGTATGTGTGTGAGGGAAGAGATCATCCATCCTCATCCTGTGGAGACATTCGGTGTAACTTGTGTGGTATGTTAGAGCACCCATCCAGTTACTGTCCTTCCTCTCTCTTTTGCCAACAGGCAAATCCATCTGGAGGCAAGTCTGGTGGGAACAGGGAAGAGGAAGAGCTACGGTATCTCAGTAGACTGCCTGACCAGCCCAAGTGGGAGAGGAGTCAAACTGCTAGGTGGAGGGGTAAGTTCCAAGAATCCGGGATTGCCCCTGGCAGGGAAATGCACCCAATGCTGAGACCTCAAGGAATAGTGATATGGATGAGGAAACCAGAAGAATGGAGAAAAGAAGTGGCTGCCAGTTCTGCAACATCCTCCCATGAAAACAGTATAGATGAGAATGGTGAGAAATGGAAAGATAGAAGAAAAGTGGTAAGGGAAGAACAAGAAGGAAAAACAGGGGTTCTTCCTCTCTAGAGTGGGATCATTCAGTCCCACTCCCTCTGATACAGATACCAAAGGAAGGCCAAAGTGGTTCCCCTCTGGTTGACCTCTCTAACCGATTCCAAGCCCTCAATAACACCTCCTCTTCCCTGCCAGGAGGAGAGGCTGGAGGTGAGGTGCCGGAGGTGGTGGCAAAGATTTTTGAGGAAGGAACTCTAGGGGATGCTGGGTCTCTTTCTGGGGGAGATTTGGTTTCCTCTGGAAAGGGAGCTATCCTGAAGCCAGAAGCCTAAGGTAAGGATGTGAGTGGGGGTAGGAATGTCTCCGTTTCTCTAAAAATAAATAATGGAAAGACTTCTTCATCTGATAGGAGGGGAGAGTAAGAGGAAAGCCATCCAGCTTGAGCACCAATGATGGCGGCACTCTGTTGACGCTGGCATCCATTAATGTTGCCAGCATTAAGTCAGATGCGGCTAGGTTTGTGGCCTTTGATTTTCTATGCAGAGTTGAAGCTGACATTTTATTTTTGCAAGAGACCAGGCTGACAGATTTGTCAGCCATATACAAAGCTAGGCATGAGTGGAGATGTGGAGCCTCCTATTGGTCTCTTGCAGCCTGGCCGTATAGCGGGGTGGTGTTTTTTTCAAGACCTCACAAGTAGAATGTAGATGAGTTTTCGAGCTGCAAATAGGGAGCTGACTGTTCTTGGATATTCTCATGGGAGGTCAAGAGTTGTGTCTTATTTAGAGATGAGCGAACACCAAAATGTTCGGGTGTTCGTTATTCGTAACGAACTTCCCGTGATGCTCGAGGGTTCGTTTCGAACAACGAACCCCATTGAAGTCAATGGGCGACCAGAACATTTTTGTATTTCGCCGATGCTCGCTAAGGTTTTCATGTGTGAAAATCTGGGCAATTCAGGAAAGTGATGGGAATGACACAGTGACGGATAGGGCAGGCGAGGGGCTACATGTTGGGCTGCATCCTAAGTTCACAGGTCCCACTATTAAGCCACAATAGCGGCAAGAGTGGGCCCCCCCCCCTCCCAACAACTTTTACTTCTGAAAAGCCCTCATTAGCAATGCATACCTTAGCTAAGCACCACACTACCTCCAACAAAGCACAATCACTGCCTGCATGACACTCCGCTGCCACTTCTCCTGGGTTACATGCTGCCCAACCGCACCCCCTCCCCCCCACAGCGCACACCAAAGTGTCCCTGCGCAGCCTTCAGCTGCCCTCATGCCACACCACGCTCATGTCTATTTAGAATTGCGTCTGCCATGACGAGGGACCTCAGGCATACACTGCAGAGGTTGGCACGGCTAGGCAGCGACCCTCTTTAAAAGTGGCGGAGCGATAGCCCACAATGCTGTACAGAAGCAATGAGAAATAGAATCCTGTGCCACCGCCATCAGGAGCTGCACACGTGGGCATAGCAATGGGGAACCTATGTGCCACACACTATTCATTCTGTCAAGGTGTCTGCATGCCCCAGTCAGACCGGGCTTTTTAATTCATAGACACAGGCAGGTACAACTCCCTATTGTGAAGTCCCTGTCGACCCACAGCATGGGTGGCTCCCTGGAACCCACCGGCGGTACACAGAAATATCCCATTGCATTGCCCAACACAGCTGAGGTAGTAATGTCGTGCTTAATGCAGGTGGGCTTCGGCCCACACTGCATGCCCCAGTCAGACTGGGGTTCTTTACAAGTGGACACATGTAGGTTTAACTCCCTGTGGACCCACTGCCTGGGTGGGTGCCAGGAAGCCACCGGCGGTACATAGAAATATCCCATTGCATTGCCCAACACAGCTGAGGTAGTAATGTCGTGCGTAATACAGGTGGGCTTCGGCCCACACTGCATGCCCCAGTCAGACGGGTTCTTTAGAAGTGTACAGATGTATTAAAAACTCAGTGTGCACCTACAGCATGGGTGGCTCCCTGGAACCCACCGGCGGTACACAAAAATATCCCATTGCATTGCCCAACACAGCTGAGGTAGTAATGTCGTGCGTAATACAGGTGGGCTTCGGCCCACACTGCATGCCCCAGTCAGACTGGGGTTCTTTACAAGTGGACACATGTAGGTTTAACTCCCTGTGGACCCACTGCCTGGGTGGGTGCCAGGAAGCCACCGGCGGTACATAGAAATATCCCATTGCATTGCCCAACACAGCTGAGGTAGTAATGTCGTGCGTAATACAGGTGGGCTTCGGCCCACACTGCATGCCCCAGTCAGACGGGTTCTTTAGAAGTGTACAGATGTATTAAAAACTCAGTGTGCACCTACAGCATGGGTGGCTCCCTGGAACCCACCGGCGGTACACAAAAATATCCCATTGCATTGCCCAACACAGCTGAGGTAGTAATGTCGTGCGTAATACAGGTGGGCTTCGGCCCACACTGCATGCCCCAGTCAGACGGGTTCTTTAGAAGTGTACAGATGTATTAAAAACTCAGTGTGCACCTACAGCATGGGTGGCTCCCTGGAACCCACCGGCGGTACACAAAAATATCCCATTGCATTGCCCAACACAGCTGAGGTAGTAATGTCGTGCGTAATACAGGTGGGCTTCGGCCCACACTGCATGCCCCAGTCAGACGGGTTCTTTAGAAGTGTACAGATGTATTAAAAACTCAGTGTGCACCTACAGCATGGGTGGCTCCCTGGAACCCACCGGCGGTACACAAAAATATCCCATTGCATTGCCCAACACAGCTGAGGTAGTAATGTCGTGCGTAATACAGGTGGGCTTCGGCCCACACTGCATGCCCCAGTCAGACTGGGGTTCTTTACAAGTGGACACATGTAGGTTTAACTCCCTGTGGACCCACTGCCTGGGTGGGTGCCAGGAAGCCACCGGCGGTACATAGAAATATCCCATTGCATTGCCCAACACAGCTGAGGTAACGTCAGCTGTAATGCAGGTGGGCTAAAAATTAATTTGATTACACTGTAGGCGAGGGCCCACAAAAATTGCTGTATCAACAGTACTAATGTACATCCCAAAAATTGGCCATGGCCAGCCAAGAGGGCAGGTGAAACCCATTAATCGCTTTGGTTAATGTGGCTTAAGTGGTAACTAGGCCTGGAGGCAGCCCAGTGTAACGAAAAATTGGTTCAAGTTAAAGTTCCAACGCTTTTAAGCTAATTGAAACTTATAAAAATTGTTCTGAAAAATTATTTGAGTGAGCCTTGTGGCCCTAAGAAAAATTGCCCGTTCAGCGTGATTACGTGAGGTTTCAGGAGGAGGAGCAGGAGGAGGAGGAGGAGGAATATTAGACACAGATTGATGAAGCACAAATGTCCCCGTTTTGGATGGTGAGAGAGAACGTAGCTTCCATCCGCGGGTGCAGCCTACGTATTGCTTACGTATCGCTGCTGTCCGCTGGTGGAGAACAGAAGTCTGGCGAAATCCAGCCTTTGTTCATCTTGATGAGTGTTAGCCTGTCGGCACTGTCGGTTGACAAGCGGCTACGCTTATCGGTGATGATTCCCCCAGCCGCACTAAACACCCTCTCCGACAACACGCTAGCCGCAGGACAAGCAAGCACCTCAAGGGCATACAGGGCTAGTTCAGGCCACGTGTCCAGCTTCGACACCCAGTAGTTGTAGGGGGCAGAGGCGTCACCAAGGATGGTCGTGCGATCCGCTACGTACTCCCTCACCATCCTTTTGCAGTGCTCCCGCCGACTCAGCCGTGACTGGGGAGCGGTGACACAGTCTTGGTGGGGAGCCATAAAGCTGGCCAGGCCCTTAAAGACTGTTGCACTGCCTGGGATGTACATGCTGCTCGATCTACGCACATCCCCTGCAACATGGCCCTCGGAACTGCGCCTTCTGCCACTAGCGCTGTCGGCTGGGAATTTTACCATCAGCTTGTCCGCAAGGGTCCTGTGGTATAGCAACACTCTCGAACCCCTTTCCTCTTCGGGAATCAGAGTGGGCAGGTTCTCCTTATACCGTGGATCGAGCAGTGTGTACACCCAGTAATCCGTAGTGGCCAGAATGCGTGCAACGCGAGGGTCACGAGAAAGGCATCCTAACATGAAGTCAGCCATGTGTGCCAGGGTACCTGTACGCAACACATGGCTGTCTTCACTAGGAAGATCACTTTCAGGATCCTCCTCCTCCTCCTCCTCCTCAGGCCATACACGCTGAAAGGATGACAGGCAATCAGCCGGTGTACCGTCAGCAGCGGGCCAAGCTGTCTCTTCCCCCTCCTCCTCATCCTCCTCCTCCTCCTGTACGCGCTGTGAAATAGACAGGAGGGTGCCCTGACTATCCAGCGGCATACTGTCTTCCCCCGCCCCCGTTTCCGAGCGCAAAGCAGCTGCCTTTATGGTTTGCAGGGAATTTCTCAAGATGCATAGCAGAGGAATGGTGACGCTAATGATTGTAGCATCGCCGCTCACCACCTGGGTAGACTCCTCAAAATTACCAAGGACATGGCAGATGTCTGCCAACCAGGCCCACTCTTCTGAAAGGAATTGAGGAGGCTGACTCCCACTGCGCCGCCCATGTTGGAGTTGGTATTCGACTATAGCTCTACGCTGTTCATAGAGCCTGGCCAACATGTGGAGCGTAGAGTTCCACCGTGTGGGCACGTCGCACAGCAGTCGGTGCACTGGCAGCTTAAAGTGATGTTGCAGGGTGCGCAGGGTGGCAGCGTCCGTGTGGGACTTGCGGAAATGTGCGCAGAGCCGGCGCGCCTTTACGAGCAGGTCTGACAAGCGTGGGTAGCTTTTCAGAAACCGCTGAACCACCAAATTAAAGACGTGGGCCAGGCATGGCACGTGCGTGAGGCTGCCGAGCTGCAGAGCCGCCACCAGGTTACGGCCGTTGTCACACACGACCATGCCCGGTTGGAGGCTCAGCGGCGCAAGCCAGCGGTCGGTCTGCTGTGTCAGACCCTGCAGCAGTTCGTGGGCCGTGTGCCTCTTATCGCCTAAGCTGAGTAGTTTCAGCACGGCCTGCTGACGCTTGCCCACCGCTGTGCTGCCACACCGCGCGACACCGACTGCTGGCGACATGCTGCTGCTAACACATCTTGATTGTGAGACAGAGGAGGAGGAGGAGGAGGAGGGTGCTTTAGTGGAGGAAGCATACACCTCCGCAGATACCAGCACCGTGCTGGGGCCCGCAATTCTGGGGGTGGGTAGGACGTGAGCGGTCCCAGGCTCTGACTCTGTCCCAGCCTCCACTAAATTCACCCAATGTGCCGTCAGGGAGATGTAGTGGCCCTGCCCGCCTGTGCTTGTCCACGTGTCCGTAGTTAAGTGGACCGTGGCAGTAACCGCGTTGGTGAGGGCGCGCACAATGTTGCGGGAGACGTGGTCGTGCAGGGCTGGGACGGCACATCGGGAAAAGTAGTGGCGACTGGGAACTGAGTAGCGCGGGGCCGCCGCCTCCATGATACTTTTGAAGGACTCCGTTTCCACAACCCTATACGGCAGCATCTCAAGGCTGATGAATTTTGCGATGCGGACGGTTAACGTTTGAGCGTGCGGGTGCGTGGCGGCGTACTTGCGCTTGCGCTCGAACACTTGCGCAAGCGACGGCTGAACGGTGCGCTGAACTACACTGCTGGATGGGGCCGAGGACAGCGGAGATGAGGGTGTGGGTGCAGGCCATGAGGCGGTAGTGCCTGTGTCCTGAGAGGGGGGTTGCATCTCAGTGGCAGGTTGGGGCACAGGGGGAGAGGCAGGGGTGCAAACCGGAGGCGGTGAACGGCCTTCGTCCCACCTTGTGGGGTGCTTGGCCATCATATGTCTGCGCATGGTGGTGGTGGTGAGGCTGTTGGTGTTGGCTCCCCGGCTGAGCTTTGCGCAACAAAGGTTGCACACCACTGTTCGTCGGTCGTCAGGCGTCTCTGTGAAAAACTGCCAGACCTTAGAGCACCTCGGCCTCTGCAGGGTGGCATGGCGCGGGGGGGCGCTTTGGGAAACACTTGGTGGATTATTCGGTCTGGCCCTGCCTCTACCCCTGGCCCTGGCCACCGCACTGCCTCTTGCAACCTGCCCTGCTGATGCCCTTGACTCCCCCTCTGAAGACCTGTCCTCCTGAGTAAGCGTTGCACACCAGGTGGGGTCAGTCACCTCATCGTCCTGCTGCTCTTCCTCCGAATCCTCTGTGCGCTGCTCCCTGGGACTTACTGCCCTTACTACTACCTCACTGCAAGACAACTGTGTCTGATCGTCATCGTCCTCCTCACCCACAGAAAGTTGTTGAGACAGTTGGCGGAAGTCCCCAGCCTCTTCCCCCGGACCCCGGGAACTTTCGAATGGTTGGGCATCAGTGACGATAAACTCCTCTGGTGGGAGAGGAACCGCTGCTGCCCAATCTAAGCAGGGGCCCGAGAACAGTTCCTGGGAGTGTTCCCGCTCCTGAGCAGGTGTCATTGTAGTGGAGTGAGGAGGCTGGGAGGAAGGAGGAGCAGCAGACAGAGGATTCGGATTGGCAGCAGTGGACGGCGCAGAACTGCGGGTAGACGATAGGTTGCTCGAAGCACTTTCTGCCATCCAGGACAGGACCTGCTCACACTGCTCATTTTCTAATAACCGTCTCCCGCGTGGACCCATTAATTGGGCGATGAATGTGGGGACGCCAGAAACGTGCCTCTCTCCTAATCGCGCAGCAGACAGCTGCGACACACCTGGATCAGGAGCTTGGCCTGTGCCCACACCCTCACTTGGCCCTCCGCGTCCTCGGCCACGTCCACGTCCACGTCCTCTAGGCTTACCCCTACCCCTCAGCATGCTGTATTACCAGTGATTAGATTTCCCAGGCAGGAAATAAATTGGCGCAAGACTGCAGGCCAAATATAATTTTTGCCCTTTTTGGAAAACGAAAGGCCCCACTGCCTCTAGTGAATGAATTATCTAAGTTTAATAACTGCGCTGTGTCCCTGCTTATGTGTCACAGAACGTGAGGGTAGCAGAGTTATTAACTGTGGCAGAGCAGGTATTTTTTTTCCCAATTAAGGAAAGCAAATGGCGAAGCCAGCAGTAAAGCGTAGCTGGCTGCGTATGATTTAGCAATGTTTTTCACGCAGCTCACACGTCTCCACAGGCGTAAGGACGGACACAGGCTGGACAAATAGATTTCTTTTCAGTTTTTTCCCACCAACAGGCAGCACTGCGTATATTCAATGAACCTGCGAAGTTTAATAACTGCGCTGTGTCCCTGCTTATGTGTCACAGAACGTGAGGGTAGCAGAGTTATTATAACTCTTGGAGAGCAGGTATTTTTTTTCCCAATTAAGGAAAGCAAATGGCGAACCCAGCAGTAAACCGTAGCTGGCTGCGTATGATTTAGCAATGTTTTTCACGCAGCTCACACGTCTCCACAGGCGTAAGGACGGACACAGGCTGGACAAATAGATTTCTTTTCAGTTTTTTCCCACCAACAGGCAGCACTGCGTATATTCAATGAACCTGAGAAGTTTAATAACTGCGCTGTGTCCCTGCTTATGTGTCACAGAACGTGAGGGTAGCAGAGTTATTAACTGTGGCAGAGCAGGTATTTTTTTTCCCAATTAAGGAAAGCAAATGGCGAAGCCAGCAGTAAAGCGTAGCTGGGTGCGTATGATTTAGCAATGTTTTTCACGCAGCTCACACGTGTCCACAGGCGTAAGGACGGACAGAGGCTGGACAAATAGATTTGTTTTCAGGTTTTTCCCACCAACAGGCAGCACTGCGTATATTCTATGAATAATAACTGTGTTGTGGCCCTGCCTATACAATTCTTTCCCTGCAGTATCAATGGAGGGTGGAATGCTCTGCAGAGGCGATTTTGAGAAGCCCAAAAAAAATGCAGCACAGCTAACAGCAGCCTGGACAGTACTGCACACGGATAAATATGGCCCTAGAAAGGACCGTTGAGGTTCTTGAAGGCTACACTCACTCCTAACACTCTCCCTGCCTATGCAGCACTTCTGTCCCTAATGCCAGGTGCAACGGTCTGCAGAGGCGACTTTGAGAAAAAAAAAAATCCCACTGCTAACAGCAGCCAACACACAGCTATCAGTGGCCCTAATAAGGACCTTTGGGGGTCTTGAAGCCTACACTAACTACCAATTCTTTCCCTACAGCAGCTCCGGTACAAACAGCACTGTCCCTCATCTAACTCACACCGCATCTGAGGCGAGCCGCGGGAGGGGCCGACTTTTATATTAGGCGAACACCTGATCTCGCCAGCCACTCACAGCAGGGGGGTGGTATAGGGCTTAAACGTTGCAGGGGGAAGTTGTAATGCCTTCCCTGTCTTTCAATTGGCCAGAAAAGCGCGCTAACGTCTCAGGGAAGGAAGTGAAAGTAACCAGAACACCGCATGGTGTTCGTCACGAATAACGAACATCCCGAACACCCTAATATTCGCACGAATATCAAGCTCGGACGAACGCGTTCGCTCATCTCTAGTCTTATTAATATCTATGGACCTCAGTCAAAGTGGGGGCGCAAAGACCTCTTCATGAGAATTAAGCCTTACCTTTTTATAAGCTGGCAAGTGGTCTTTGGAAGAAACATTAATAATATCACAAGGCTCTGTAATAGAGGGGGTTCCAATGACCGTCTGGACTATGATAGCGTCGCATTAAATAGCATACTTAGTGAGGCACTCCTTGTGCATGCTCATGTTCAGCACACCCCAGGGTGCTCGGGGTTCACTTACTTTAATCGTAGTAATTGTAGGTCTAGGATAGATAGGTTTATTTAAAGGAGCAATAAGTCAGAGTGGTGGGATATGTTCAAACATTGGGTAAGAAGATTCTTCCAACAACTCTCCAACTGCAGAAGTCTATGGAGTATGTTGCACCAGTTCTGAAGGTTTTACTCCAGTGGGGGCTGATCTTGGGGAAAGTCAGGACGCTGGCTAGGCTTCTGCTTGACCAGAGGGTTTTCGCAACTCTCTTACAGAGGCCTTTGATCCTCAAAGACTGTCCAAGTCGGGATTTGAGGGTAGGTTTGTGTCTTTTAAATTCAGTAAGACTCCCCTTGAAGTATTGGGACTTGACCTGATGCTGATTCCATGAGCTATATGTGGGGGACAACTCAAAGTACAAGAACACTGAGGAAAGGGGTTGTCCCCAGGAGGCGTGTGGCAACACTCTGGAGAGCATGGACCACTTCTTGCGTCATTGTCCCTTTTATATAGGAGGTATACAAGAGGGTAGGGGCTTCCATCAGTTGGCCTTGACTTGCTGACCTCTCCTATGCTGAGTGGTATTATGACACATTCAGAGATCTGGGAGGTGAGGGACCGATATATTTTATTTTTAGTAAGCATAGTGGTTCGGTATTCCACATGGTACGCACAGTGTTAAGTATCATTGTAGCATAAAATCCTACTCGAGGAAGAGGTAAGTAGGAACATTCTTGGTGACCTGGTAAATGTGCGTTCTCGGGAGTCTGAGAGGTTGGGTGAGCCAAAGGTGACTGTTAGGTTGTGCTGTCAGGACCTGTAGTTCTATGAGGATCCAGGAGCACACTGCCACATGTATGGGATAATTAAGCTGGCTAGGTGAGGAGTTTCTCCAGTCAGCCAATCCCCACTGGTCCACATACCAGCCTCTCTGGTGTTTGCTTCCATGCATGGTGTTCTGTTGGGTCTGAGCATGTGGCCGGACATGTGGTATGAACAGTCCTGTTCTGCGTTGTGTGCATTCCCTTGTGTGTTGGTGTGAGCTGTGTCTTGTCTGCTTGATCATTTACCATCTAGGGCTAATTAGGTCCTCAGGTCCCAACGTGGGGCCGTCCCTACTGGGACGATTGCCCCACTTGCAGGAAGGACTTCAGGGGTACGTTGACTTGTGAGAGTAGGGATACCCTTGTCGTGGGCTTAAGTGTCTTGGCCAAAATATGAACCAATACCTTATACCATATCTATTCCATCTGTTTATGCATGTAGGTATGCTGGGTGGGGGCTTTGGATCAGTCATGGTTTATGTCTGTCCATGAGTCCCGTTAGTAGTTCACGAGTTCACATATGGAAACGTGACAGCGGCCTTACTCTGGAGGGGTTTTTGCTTTGGGGTTCCCTAGCCTGGAGAACTCTTCCCTAGTGTGTGTGTGTGTGGGGGGGGGGGGGGCTGGGTTCTTTCACCCTAGCTTTTTGTTTTGGCCGAGGTGTTGTCACTTTGTCATTTGTAGTTAGGCTGTGGGTTATTATGTCTTACATGTTTTTCGTTGGGGGGGGGGGGGGGTAGTATTATTGTGTTATGTGTTGTGGGTGTAGAAATTAAAAAATAAATCAATCTGTTTTTGAATTGTATTTTATTCATATGTTTACAAGTCTGATTGGTCGGTGTTGGCAGTGGAGCGGGGGATGGTAATGCATAGATGTTTAAGAAATAGATTTTTTTACCCATGTGTGTTTCTTTTCTTTTTAGTAGGTTTGGGTATGCGGGCCGCGGGGGGGGGGGGGGGGGGGGGGGTTCTGCATTTTTTAAATATATTTTGTATTTGGTGTAAATTATGTTATATAAAGGAGACATGTTCGATTGGGGTGCGGCGGGGCCAGGTGTTTTTTCCCCTCTTGTTTCTGTAATATTTTGTAAATATGTATCTGTGCTTTTTCTCATTTGTATTATGGAAATGTTTCTGTTATTTTATTATATTTTATTATTATCTCCGGTTATGGTTTTTACTTTTATAATAAAAAGATTCACTGCGTTATCTGTGGCGTTACATGGGACTGCAGGTCACATCTACTACACTATCTGTACTCGCAGTTATCACTGTGTTATCTGTGGGGTTACATGGGACTGCAGGTCACATCTACTACATTATCTGTCCTCAGAGTTATCACTGTGTTATCTGTGGCGTTACATGGGACTGCAGGTCACATCTACTACAGTATCTGTACTCGCAGTTATCACTGTGTTATCTGTGGGGTTACATGGGACTGCAGGTCACATCTACTACATTATCTGTCCTCAGAGTTATCACTGTGTTATCTGTGGCGTTACATGGGACTGCAGGTCACATCTACTACAGTATCTGTACTCGCAGTTATCACTGTGTTATCTGTGGGGTTACATGGGACTGCAGGTCACATCTACTACATTATCTGTCCTCAGAGTTATCACTGTGTTATCTGTGGCGTTACATGGGACTGCAGGTCACATCTACTACAGTATCTGTACTCGCAGTTATCACTGTGTTATCTGTGGGGTTACATGGGACTGCAGGTCACATCTACTACATTATCTGTCCTCAGAGTTATCACTGTGTTATCTGTGGCGTTACATGGGACTGCAGGTCACATCTACTACACTATCTGTACTCGCAGTTATCACTGTGTTATCTGTGGCGTTACATGGGACTGCAGGTCACATCTACTACACTATCTGTACTCGCAGTTATCACTGTGTTATCTGTGGCGTTACATGGGACTGCAGCTCACATCTACTACATTATCTGTGGGGTTACAAAGGATTGCAGGTAAACCGACTGAATTAGCTAAGAAGTGGGTTATCACCATGTACAGCAACAGAGTCTCAAAGTGTGACAGGACAAGCTCAGCTACATGATAACTGCATGCTGGGAGTAGTAGTTCCTCAATAACTCCACTCCCCATCTGCCTCTTAGTAAGCAGGGGCAGCGGTGACAGCTCCTGAAGGGAGAGGAGGCAGGGAAGCAGTACCAAACACCTGGTAGGGCAGCTCCGGGCCGGTGGAGGGAGATGTGTGCTGGCAGCCCAATACACAGCTGACAGACAGCGCTGGACTGAGGTGTGAGGCAGCAACAGCCAGCAGCAGGGGCGCAGAGATGTGAGTAACCCTGCGGTGGGGGAGTGAGCTGTGTGCTGGCAGTGCAACACACAGCGCTGAGACACCCCGCTGCACGCAGCAGTACCATACACCTGGTGGGGCAGCGCCAGGCCGGTGGAGGGAGATGTGTGCTGGCAGTGCAACACACGGCGCTGGACCGAGCTGTGAGGCGGCGGCAGCAGTAGCCAGCGCCAGGGAGGCGGAGATGTGAGGGCCGAATTTTTAATAAAAACACAGCAGACCATGAGCCAATGGGAAGTCAGGCATGTGACAAGGGGCGTGTAAGGCTATCAGCCCCTAGCGTCCGGTGGTGACAAGGTACAATAGTACTGATACAGTCTGACCGTAGCCGGAGGGTTAGAGCTTTCGCACTGTTAGTTTGCAGACTATACACTAATGTTGTCAGGCATGCTGGGAGTTGTAGTTCACCACATCTATAGGGGGACACATAGTGCGGGACACATTAGTGTAGGGGGGTTGCTTTATTAAATAAAGACATAATGGTGACAATGATGGAATTCACACAGTTGGCGCTTCCTCCGTCCAAACCTTCGCCAAGCGCCTAGTAACAGCTTCAGTGTTGGATACTGTATTACAGGTGCACAGCTCCAGGACGCGGGCGCATATCTGCAACCGTATTACGGATGAGAGTTCAAAATCCGCAATGAGACTTAGGGAATTCGCAGGAAAGGTGCCGATTTGTTTGCGGAATGTGGAAAAATTCCGCCCGTGCAAAAGGCCTATTAGGTAACGTTCACACTAACGGTTTTCCTGTCCAACTTCTGTCTGTGAAACTCGGCGTTTTACTCTACATGTTTATCACCTGATTTTTTTAATCAGACGAGCAAAAAGAAACTCGGGTCAGATTTTCAGACAAAATCGCCCATAAGAGTCTAATTCTAACTTTAATAAAATGAAGTGCGCTATTTGATGCGACTGCAATTAGTTTTTAGCGCATGTAACCATGGTAACCTTAAATGTGTGCAGAACCAGAAAGTGTGAAGAACTCATCATGCATTTTTTTTTTTACACACGTAAAAAACGTGCAAAAGAGATGAAAAAAGCACTTTGAAAAATCGGAGAAACGCAGAAAAATCCAGTGAAAATCATAAGAAAAATTGGTCAGATTGCGGAACTGAAGAAAGCCGCCCGTGCGAATATACCCTTAAGCCAGCCTCACAGGGGCGAGAAAATTAATTTGTGCATTGCGCGGATATGAACCCTGTTCTTTTGATTGCGGTCATACACACAAGTGATTTTTTTCATGCATCGCTTCTCGGTCCTATCTTTGTGCTCTTGCATCGCATCACAGCGCCCATTGTTCTCAGTGGGGCAGCGGCAGCTTCGCACCGCACGCTAGGCGCACACGATGTGAGGTTTCCCCATTGAAAACAATGGGGGACACTTTGTCATCCGCCGCCGCGGCTGTCAGCAGAGGATCGCTACTTCCCCAAAGTGACGCGAGGCGGTTTTGACATAAAAACATCCACGGAGAAATCGCATCTTGGCGAGTGCGATACTGGGTCGGGATTCACGCCTGTGTGAAGTTATCCTTACACTATAACTCAGACTGTACGATTACCAACATGTTGTGGATTTAGAATCCGCTACTTCGTTCAAAAACGCTGCGGATTCATTGCGGAAATTCTCTGCTCCATCTGCAGGCGATTTTAGAAACCTCTTCTGCATTTCTGGACTGTAAATGCTGGGGAATGTTCGCAGCGATTCCACCTCAGCATTGCAGAATGTGCCGTCCGTGAACGCCGCACCAAAATCTTTAATAACTGCGCATTTTTGTGTGAAACTGCCAGCAGAATTCTGCCATTTTCAGCTCTTCACCAAAATCCGCACGTTTGACATTGTGGAATATTCTGTCCTGTGCGAAAGGTCCCTAAAGCTGGTTTCCCACGGGCGAGAATCTCGCACGATATTTGTGCATTGCGAGAGCACAAATCTCGCACGGATATGAACCCCATTCTTTTCAATGGAGTCATATATGAGTGATTTTTTCCCACACTGCATTGTGGGAAAGAGTCATGGCAAGCTCCATCTTTGCACGTTCCTCGGAACGCATTGCCTGTTGTTTTCAATGGGACTGTAAAACACATCATACGCCGTGTGATGCGCACGCAATCGCGATGGGAGGCTTCCAGTTGGAAACAATGGGAAACACTTTCTGATCCTCGGACGCAGGATGTAGGGAAGTTGCGATGCAAAGGATGGGCAAGTATTTCCCATTGTCTTCAATGGGAACACTCGCGTGTACGTATGGCAGGCCGTGCGATGTGCTTATAGTCCCATTGAAGAACAACGGGCAATGTGTTCCAAGGAACGCAAAAAGTGAGAGCTTGCCGTGACTTATCCCCACGATACGGTGCGGGAAAAAAAACTCTCATGTATACGACTCCATTCAAAAGACGCACAAATCTCGCACGATTTTCTCAGCAGTGTTAAACCAGCTTTAGGGACCTTTAACACCCCAATGCCGCCCCAGAATCCCACACCCAAATCCATGCAGCTGCGGATGGTGATGAGTGACTGTCCGCAGCATTCTCTTAGACATCTTTCACATGCTGCGATATCACAGCCTTGTTCCCACGACTTTGTAGCGTCAGCGGCGCTTTTTCTTGTGAAAAATCGTGCATCGCGTCGCTGCTGCCTGCGGTTTTCTCGCACGAAAATGGCAAATTCTTGCGTTGCGATGCGATAAACAAGGAGGCTCCATAGGAAAACATGGGGGATAAAAAATAGCACATCGCAGGAAGATAGAGGACGCTGCGATTTGCTTTTCTCTAGACATCGCTAATGTGAAGGAAACCTTCGAAAAGCGTGGGGTTCACAAACATGCGTTTTGTAGCGCTATCACAACACCAGAAAGTTGCGCGTTTTGGTCGCTCAGGTGAAAGCAGCCTTATTTTCAATTCCACACATTAGCAGGGCAGATTCTGGTGCTGAATGGAGATAAGCGAGCACGCTCGGATAAGGCTGTTACTCAAGCAAGCATCGCTCTTCTCGAGTAACTGCATTCTCGTTCGAGCAGGCTCGGGGGGCAGGTGGGGGTAGAGTAAGAGATATCCCCCCCCCCCCCTCGCTCACCCCTGCCGCCCCCCCGAGCCTGCTCGGACGAGAATGCAGTTACTCGAGAAGAGCGATGCTTGCTTGACTAACTGCCTTATCCGAGCGTGCTCGCTCATCTCTAGTGCTGAACATTCCGCAGGATGGCATCGCTGTTGCAGAATATTCCGTCCAGGCTAAGGCCCCATAGGCTTCTCAATAGGCAAAAAAGGCAAAGAAATCAAAAAACGCCAGAGAAATCGACTTCCTCTGCGACGGCCGCGACTTTTCTCTCCTTTTATGATCCACACTTGATTTTAAAGTCAGAAACTGCATTAAAAACGTGAACAAACCCCGTGAGGTGTGACCGCACCCCGATGCCTGTCGAGTGTGAAGGAGGCAGTATTTAACCCTATAGTCTCCCTCTTCAGACGATGAGCCGGAGGGGCTTCTGGGTGAGCCCCCCGCTGCGTCCGCTACCGCTCACTTCACCAGTTCGCTCTTCAGTTGCAGAAAACTACATAACACGACGGCGGGGATTTAATTAATGACTTCATTTAATTTTCCATGTCGTTTTTCAATGGTTTGCTCATTTCCAGCGGTAAATTCACACAAACCCTTTTTTTTAACTTACGCCAACAAATCTCATTATAACGGAGGCAGCGAAGACGGCGCCGAGCAACCGGGTCCTAAACAGCGGCAGGGACTGCGATGCTTTATGAGTGCATTCCCCGACTGCAGGGCACGCTGCGAGCTTTTACTGCAGCTTGTAAACAGCTCGTGGGGGAATTTAAGACTTAGGCCGGCATCACACAGGCTAAGCACATTTGCGCGATGGGCGTCGTGCTTTTTCACACGCTTACGTGTGTTTCGCTGTATTTTCTGTGTACACAAGCCGTGCGTATTTTCACGTGTAGAAAGACACTCAAGCATGCTCTCCTTGATTGCAATGGGCATTTAAGTTAATTAGTTCAATGTGCGCTTATTTCGTGCGCCAATGTGCAGGAAAATGGATCATGCTGCGTATTTTTTGTGTGTGTGAATGAAATACACGAGCAAAATACGCCTATGTGAAGGAATGCATTGAAATCAATAGGTTCTATTTCTTGCGTATTGCACACACAAAGCGCTGCGCAAATATGCCCAAGTGGCGCAGGCCTTATATTTCCACCACAGCGTGCAGACACCAAAGAGATGCTGGGAGTTGTAGTTTCACAACAGCTGGGGAGGGATGAGGAAGGAGTAGCTGCAGCATTAATATATGACCATAGTTATCAATGCTTAATTACAGCAGCCAGGAATATGATGCATGAAATATTAATCAGGTGCTGCACTCTATTTAGAGGGGGGGGAGGGGGGGGGATGATCCTGCCTGCTGAACTTACTGCAGTGCACTCAGCATTACAATGTAGAGGAGCAGCTCCTGCCAGGCACCTGTTGATCCTCCAGACCAGGCAGTAATCACAATGATTCGGACTGCAGAGGAGCCAATCTTCTGAGCACGTATCCCTCGCCTGTCTTCTAACTCACATGGGGTGGATTTGCTGTGGGGTTTTCGTACAGACCCTCCACACTGAAGATCCGCTGTATATACAGTAGCAGCAAAGTGAAGGAGATATTCAAAATCTCATCCACATACTGCAGAAAGAATATGCACAAAACCCATTGGGAAATTGGCATGCGGTGCGGATTGTAAATCCACAGCATATCACTTACTGCACCAGATATTCCACCTCTTCCAATAAAGGGGCGAGCTCCACACCAAAATCTGTGTTAAAATCCACACTGAATGATTCTGTTTGTGATGCGGATTTCCTGCTACGGAATGTCGCTGCAGGCATTCCACAGCAAATCCGTCCCATGTGGGCAAAGCCTAAGGGCTCCCACTCACTTTCGTTTTTTTTAACGCGGATGTCAATGGGACTTTCTAAAGTTAAAAACGCATCGCACAAAAATCGCAAAGAACAAACTTGCGATGCGTTTTTAACATTAGAAAGTCCCATTGACAATCACGTTTAAAAAGCGCAGCGTTAATGCAGCGTTAAAAAAACGAAAGTGGGTAGGAGCCCTAAGGCCCTGATACATTGGCGGGTTTTTTTTTCATCTGCATGTACTCCTTTAAAAAAAGGGGGGTGACACACAGACCTGTATTATTCTATGGTGCAATACAGGCTAGTGAGGTTTTCTTCATGCAGACTTGGACTGTGTGAAAAAAGCCTCATTGCACGCACTAATCTGATCCGTTTTACAGATGAGCCCATCCCAGTCATTGGCGAGAAAAAAAAACGGCCAGCAGACGGATGCGGTCCATGTGCTGGCTATTTATTTTTAAAGGATGCAGGGAAAAAGAACTGGATGATGTTCAGGTTTATTTGCAGATATGAAAAATAAAGGGCATGGAGAGACAGAAACTGAGCAAACTGAGCATGGAGCAATAATGAAAAGACGTCTGTTTTTTGTTTTTGCAGATGCAAGTGTGCACCTAGCCTAAGTGACTAGTTCTATAAGGAAGGCTATAATGTGCTATTGTATCAAAGAGGGATATATATATATATATATATATATATATATATATATATATATATATATATATATATATATATATATATATATATATATATATATATATATATATATATATATATATATATATATCGAGGAGTTTGTCCTCTACATGATATATTAAGAAGGCTGTCCTTTATCTATTATAATGGGCTTATTCTATTATATGAGGGGCTCGTGCTGTATTTGTTATATTAAGTAGCCTATGCTTTACCTGTTATATTAGGGAGAGGGGATATATACTGTATATAGAGAAGGCTATCTGTGCTGGTTATATCCTCTATCTGGTAGCCTCTAGTAGCTCACTAAAGGTAAATGTTACCTGGTGGGAGCAATCACTAGTCAGGCAATGTTGAGTACCGATCCCCTATCTGTTATGGAGCCATCCTGCTGCTGTTATAGCTGTAATATCAGGTATTTACTGGTTGTAATTAGTGGGCCATATCTATTACATTGGGGATTTATATTAGGTAAACTTCCCTTTACCCCTTACTTGTTATTTCAGGCAGGATGACTGTTACCAGTCCCAGAAGTCAGACTACACCTTACAAGTCGTGAGTCTGGAGCTGCTGTATACTGTATACCACTTCTCCGGAGGAAGCATTTATCCCATTTGTCGGGCAGTTTATCTATTGTCGGTAATATTACACAAACTGTTCTTTTCCACTTTTGAGACGTGGGGTGTCCTTTCCCCAGGAATTTAGGCACAATAAATACAGACAGGTAGTCATTCAGTATGATATTTTAGGTAGGGTGTACTTTTTAATTGTTAGACAGGCAATTACTTGCATGAGCTGTATAGAAGTTATCATTCGTGTAAGGCGGAATATCTCCCCGCTATTATTCACTTTATGTGTTAGGCAGGATTTCCCGTATATCAGGAGTGCACGCTGTGTCACTAATGTTAGGCAGGTTATGTTTTAGTTGCTACATCAAGCTATATATACAATACTTGATCAGTGAAGTTAGGCAGGGTGTCAGGTATTAGGCAGGGAAACAGTTGGTAGGCAGGGTGTTAACTATTTAGTAGGGTATCTATTTTTTAGGCAGGGTGTCAGATATGTTACTTTAGGGTATAGGCAGTTATGCGGGATATCAGTTATTGGGCAAAATCTCAGTTATTAGGCAAGCTGTAGTTCAGGAAAAGTATCGGTTGCTAAGCAGAGTTTTAGCTATTGGACAAGGTGTAAGTTATCTTAGGGAGGATATCAGGTATCGGGAAACGTATCAGTTATTAGGCAGGGTGTACCTTAGACAAGAAATCGGTTGCTAAGCAGAGTATTAGCTATTGGGCAGGGTATACATTGTGTTAGGCAGAATATCAGTTATCGGACAAGGTATCAGTTATTAGGCAGGGTATAGCTTAAGACAAAGTATATGTTGCTAAGCAGAGTAATAACTATTAAGCAGGGTATCTATTTTATGAAGGGTGTTATTTAGGGTATAGACAGTTATGCAGGATTTCAACTATTGGGCTAAGTTATTAGGCAGGGTACAGCTTAAACAAAGTATCGGTTGCTAAGCAGAGTATTAGCTATTAGGCGAGGTATAAGTTGTGCTAGGCAGGATATCAATTATTAGACAGGATATCAGTTATTGAGCAGAGTATCACTTTAGGCAGACAGACTATATGTTAGGAAGGGTATTTACTATTAGGAAGGATATACACTAGTTTAGGCTAGGCAGGGTATCGGTCATTATGCAGGATATCAGTTATGTTAGACAGGGTAGGTTATTAGGCAAGAAACTATTAGGCAAGGTATCAGTTATGGTAGGCAGGTTATTAGGCAGGATAGAGTATCAGTTATGTTAGGCAGAGTATCAGTTGTGGTAGACAGGGTATTGATAATTAGGTAGGGTACTATTAGGCAGAGTATCAGATATGACAGGCAGGGTATTCGTTATTAGAGAGGGTATTATTAGGCAGTGTATCAGTTATTAGGCAGAGTAATATTGGGGCATCAGTTATGGTAGCCAGGGTATTATTAGGTTATCGGTTATTGGGCAGGGTATCGGTTGTGATAGGTAGAGTATCAGTTATTGGGCAAGGTACTTTTAGAGTATCAGTTATGGTAGCCTGGGTACTATTAGGGTATCGGTTATTAGGCAGGCTATTGGTTATTTGTCAGGGTACTGTTAGACAAGGTATCAGTTGCAATAGGCTGAGTATCAGTTATTAAGCAGGGTACTATTAGGCAGTGTATTACTTATGGCAGGCAGGGTATCAGTTATTAGGCAGAGTGTCAGCTATTAAGCAAGTTATTATTACGCAGGGTACCAGTTATGGTAGGCAGGGCACTATTAGGGAATCAGTTATTATTCAGTGTATCCCCTGTGAGAGGCAGAGTATCAGTTATTAGTCATGGAAACAATTATAGTAGGCAGCGTACCACTTATTAGACAGTGCATCAGTTATTAAACAGTGTACTTTTCGGTAGGGAATCATTTAATAGGCAGGGTACTATTAGGCAGAGTATCAGTTATTAGGCAGCATACTATTAGGCAGGGTGTCAGTTTTTAGGTAGGGTATCAGTTATTAGGCAAGGTACTATTAGGCAGGGTACCAGTTATTAGACAGAGTAGTCTTTACCTGGTCGAAGTAGATAATCCTAGTTTTGTTGCTCATCTCGGACGGCTCATGGTTGGTACTTCTGACTGCAGAGAATGCCACCTTGGAGTTTGCTGCCCTGACTGAGATGCCCAGTGGTGAGGAGGACGACCCCTTGGAGTCAGACGCTGGGTTGGAGTCACAGACCACTAGGCATTTGCCCTCCAGGACTATGGGCTCCGTGTCGTTCTGTGCCTGGGCGGCTCGCAGCAGCAGAGCGCAGGTGAGCGACGCCAGCAGCACCGCGGACAGCGCCCCACAGCAGCGCAGAGGGATCAGCATCCTGTCCTTCTCCTCTTCACCAGCTGAGCTCAAAGAACAAAACACCAACCAAAAAAAAGCCTCACACTTTCCAAAATGCCCCCCTCCCCTCCCACTCCTGGAAGAAAGAGTCTCCTGTCCACTTCCCAAATCCTCAACTCTTCCTCGTCCAACTCCACATCCACAGAGAATTACTGATGAGGAGGCTCCGGGAGCAGCAGCCTGGAGGTGGCCATCATGGAACTACCACCTCCATCAGATCATCCTGGAGATGCAGGGGTATTGATCCACTCTGCAGCCGGCAGCCACGATCCAGGCTCTCATCTCACTGCACATCAAATCCTCAGTCCCCCAAGTCTTATGTCATAAGAAGGAGCTCAGCCCTCAGCCTTACACCTCATATAAGGAGCTCAGCCCTCAGCCTTACACCTCATATAAGGAGCTCAGCCCTCAGCCTTACACCTCATATAAGAAGGAGGGGAGGGGGAGAGGCTATCTGGTCTGCAACAATCAAATCGTGTCTTATCCAAACTTCATCTTCCAGATAAGAAGGGGGTTAAAGAGCCACTAATTACTGAAGGGGAGACTGAGATTGTATGGAAAACTCGTGATAAGTGTACTAATTATCTCCATCTATCTAATAACTGATTATCTATTTAATATCAAATCTAGGTAAAGGAAGAAATGTGACAGCACTCAAATCACATGATAAAATATTATGGGTGGTTATTAGAAAATTTCAAAGAAAGCACCAGCATGTGCACAGCAGAGGAAGCCTATCTATCTATCTATCTATCTATCTATCTATCTATCTATCTATCTCATATCTATCTATCTCATATCTATCTATCTATCTATCTATCTCCTATCTATCTATCTATCTATCTATCTATCTATCTATCTATCTATCTATCTATCTATCTATCTATCTATCTATCTATCTATCTATCTATCTATCTACCTATCTATCTATCTATCTATCTATCTATCTATCTATCTATCTATCTATCTATCTATCTATCTATCTATCTATCTATCTATCTATCCCATCTTTGTAGGTGAAGAATAACACCACTTCAATCATGCAGTAAAATATTACTGATCTTTATTAGCACATGTAGAAATTTGCAACCCTTCCTTTAGAGTCACAATATGCAGCAAGTTGCGTTATGGATAATGTGGAAGCACACAGCCAGTAATGGATACTGAGACTTGTAGTTCTACAACAGCTGTAGCTCCATTACTTACTTCTTTCTTAAGACACAGACAGATCTGCAAAGAAAGATTTCTATGTGACTGGTAACGTATCAAAGACAGCAAACCTGCAACAACCATCAGATAGTGCCCCAAAGCATGGGAGGAGGCAGCTGCCGGGGTCTCAGTTACTAATGATGGGATCAGTCAGTGATGGGGGATCAGACAATGATGAGTTAATCAATCAAAGATGGGGATCAGACAATAATGGGGGATCAGTCAGTGATGGGGAATCTGACAATGGTGGGGGAATCAATGATGGAGAGGATCAGTAAATGATAGGGGATCTGCAGCTGTTCATCTTCTTGTGATCTGGGGATGCTGTAAATCATTACGACTGATTATCTTAATGAAATCTGCAGTGACCCGGCGCAGAGAGTCTGGATGTAAAACAATTACCGGCGCGGCCGCAGCGCTATCCACGAGTCCTCTATAAAGATGACTGCTGCGCTGTGTTACATGCTGGCGCTGCCAAGTGGTCGGTTCATGGAACTGCGGGTGTGTTGTCTGCGTGCCAAGAAGTGATCCATGCACAGAGCAAGCGGTCATTAGGAGCAGTGTCTGTATGGGACTAAAACTCCCAGCATGCCCTTATAGATAGAGAATGAAAAGCCAGTAATATTAAGGATTCATAGCAAATACTGCATATAAGTAGGAAAGATGAGATGGAGCAGAGCTGAGTTTGCATTTCACACAACAGGTGTTCATCTAACGATGTGTTGCATTATCTGAACTAATGTACCTCATTGTCAGTAACATCCCACCTCTAGAAGTGGTCGGATGGATGAAACTTTCTATGCCTGATTGTAGCTTTGATAGAAGTAAATGACTACAATATCAGAACAAAGGGATCACTTATTGTAAAAAACTGGCCTCTTGTAGGGAGACTCAAGTACCCTGTTGTATCACCTCTAGCTTGGATACAAGATGTGATACGGGTGGGCATGGAGGCTCTAGTACCCTGCTGTACCACCTCTAGCTTGGATACAAGATATGATACAGCCGGGCATGGAGGCTCTAGTACCCTGCTGTACCACCTCTAGCTTAGATACAAGATGTGATACCGGTGGGCATGGAGGCTCTAGTACCCTGCTGTACCACCTCTAGCTTGGATACAAGATGTGATACAGGGGGCATGGGGGCTCTAGTACCCTGCTGTACCACCTCTAGCTTGGATACAAGATATGATACAGCCGGGCATGGGGGCTCTAGTACCCTGTTGTACGACCTCTAGCTTGGATACAAGATGTGATATGGGGGGGGGGCATGGAGGCTCTAGTACCCTGTTGTACCGCTACCGCGTCTAGCTTGGATACAAGATGTGAGTTGGGCATGTAGACTCTAGTACCCTGTTGTACCGCCTCTAACTTGGATACAGTCTGTGATACTGGCGGACATGGAGGCTCTAGTACCCTGTTGTACCACCTCTAGCTTGGATATAAGATGTGATACGGGGGGACATGGAGGCATACAGGTTCTGTCTGGTATCCTGCGGTATATCGCTTCATATTTGCTGTAACTGAGCCTCTAGATGGTGCAGACTCATAGGCTGTGGAAGTTTGTGTCCCAGATAGTCCCATACATGCTCTATTGGTGATAAATCTGGCGAACGGACAGCCACGGAAGTGTGACAATATTGAGGGGGCTTCCTGTGACCCCCTTGTGTTTGCGGCTGAGCATTATCCTGCTGCCTCTTGAAAGCCACCATGAGAGGAACACATGTGGCTGCAGGATGTCCTGAACATATCGCTGAGCTGTCATTGTCCCTCGTACCACCACTAGGGGGGACCGACTGTCGTATGTGATCTCCCCCCAGGCTATTACACAAGCAGGGGGCAGTGTGCCGCTCCACAGCAAAGGCAAGATTGAGGCGCTCACCCCGAAGTCTCCGGACAGAAACATGGCAGTTGTCAGCGCCCAAACTAAAACTGGATCCATTGCTGAAGACAATCCGATTCCCTTCCATAGAGTCTAGTTTCATCATTCATGACATCACTGCACACAGAGGCGACGGTGGTGGTCAGAGGCCGAACATGTAATGTGGGCCGCGAGATCAAATGTCCTTTAGCCAAGTGCCTGAAAATGGTTCTTACAGACACATCGGTGTAATGATGGCGCCGCCTGTCTCTGGATGGAGGACAATGGAACAGTTGGAGCTGCTGGTGCTTGTCAGACGAACAGACGCTCCTCTCTACTTTTGGTCTGTAGGGGGCATCTTGAGCCCTGTCGCCTTGTGTGCCACCACACATCCACTTGTCCCAACACCTCCTAACAGTCTGGTCAGACGCTCCTCTCTACTGGTGGTCTCTAGGGGGTGTCCTGAGCCCGGTCACCTTGTGTACCCCCATCCACTGGTTCCAACACTCCCTTACAGTCTGATTAGATGCCCCTTTCTACTGGTGGTCTGTAGGGGGCATCCTGAGCCTGGTCACCTTGTGTGCCCTCACACATCCACTGGTCCCAACACCCCCTAACAGTCCGGTCAGACGCTCCTCTCTACTGGTGGTCTGTAGGGGGCATCCTGAGGCTGGTCACCTTGTGTGCCCTCACACATCCACTGGTCCCAACACCGCCTAACAGTCTGGTCAGACGCTCCTCTCTACTGGTGGTCTGTCGGGGGTCCTGAGCCTGGTCACCATGTGTGCCCCCATCCACTGGTTCCAACACCCCCTAACAGTCTGGTCAGACGCTCCTCTCTACTGGTGGTCTGTAGGGGGCATCCTGAGGCTGGTCACCTTGTGTGCCCTCACACATCCACTGGTCCCAACACCGCCTAACAGTCTGGTCAGACGCTCCTCTCTACTGGTGGTCTCTAGGGGGTGTCCTGAGCCCGGTCACCTTGTGTACCCCCATCCACTGGTTCCAACACTCCCTTACAGTCTGATTAGATGCCCCTTTCTACTGGTGGTCTGTAGGGGGCATCCTGAGCCTGGTCACCTTGTGTGCCCTCACACATCCACTGGTCCCAACACCCCCTAACAGTCCGGTCAGACGCTCCTCTCTACTGGTGGTCTGTAGGGGGCATCCTGAGGCTGGTCACCTTGTGTGCCCTCACACATCCACTGGTCCCAACACCGCCTAACAGTCTGGTCAGACGCTCCTCTCTACTGGTGGTCTGTCGGGGGTCCTGAGCCTGGTCACCATGTGTGCCCCCATCCACTGGTTCCAACACCCCCTAACAGTCTGGTCAGACGCTCCTCTCTACTGGTGGTCTGTAGGGGGCATCCTGAGGCTGGTCACCTTGTGTGCCCTCACACATCCACTGGTCCCAACACCGCCTAACAGTCTGGTCAGACGCTCCTCTCTACTGGTGGTCTGTCGGGGGTCCTGAGCCTGGTCACCATGTGTGCCCCCATCCACTGGTTCCAACACCCCCTAACAGTCTGGTCAGACGCTCCTCTCTACTGGTGGTCTGTAGGGGGTGTCCTGAGCCCGGTCACCTTGTGTGCTCCCATCCACTGGTCCCAACACCCCCTAACAGTCTGGTCAGAACGACCGGTAGGGGACAATTCATCGATGCGACCATCCAGCCTCTCACATCCCAATAATGCGCTCCCTCTGGTAACGGGGTGAAATCTCTTCTCTGCATCGTAGAGGCGTCTAGTGGCCAACAAGCTCTACAAGCGGAAGAAGAGGTCACTACACACAAGGGGCCTCCGAGAGCCTCTTATAGGCCAAGGGGGGAACCACTTTTAGGATCTCCAGTGACAAGACCTTCCATCTAATCACCACAACTCTCATCATTTACACATCTGCCTGAGATGGAACCACAGGACGGGGTCTGCAGCAAAACATCAAATCCAGCCTGGCTGCATCTTCAGTAGACCCTAATATTAACCCTTGGATGCATTATTGTACTATAGACATCCCTGTAATCTTAAAGGAGCATTTCAGATATAACTGATATGCCCAGTGTAGGGCCTGGCGCTCTCTCATAGGCATCACACAGGGTCTCTAGTCCTTTAACATTTACATAGTTTTTTTTGGGGGGGGGGGCTTTTCCCACAATTCTGTGCACTACAGCACCCCTATCATTGGAAGGGACCTGCAGTGCTCTTCATCCTGGCCATCTTGCTCCATGTATAAATAAGAGAACTACAACAAGACCGACACGGGCAGAACGGGGGACACGTAAGTCTATGCTCGCACAATTGAAATCCATGTTGGAATAAAAACCGTGGCTAAATAGGACACATTTAAGTGAGCGGCACGTCCGTGTTACATCCACACGGAGCATACGTGTGCAGCTCTTTGTAGCCTCCGTATTTGGTCCGTGTATCCATCTTTTTCTCTGCTTGTCAACAGTTTTTCACATCCGCTGAAAAAAAAAACCGGACATCACACGTAACACACATAGATGGCATCCGTGTGCGGTGAATGGGCGAGTGACATCCATAAAACGCATCAGAATATGCTGCCCGGGGGCTGTCCACTTTTTTAATGGACCTCATATGGATGAAGAAGCTCTAGCATGCCGGAGGCCTTAGGGTGGATTTCTCTCATGGATTTGCATTTCTGTAGCTGCAGATCTGCATGCGGATTAGCTCCATTCAGAGGGGCTAATCCGCATCCGACTCAGATTCCACATGGGATCCGCATCAAGCAGTGACGTCACTGAATGATGCACTCCTTTGCCACAGATTTGCCACAAATTTGATGTGCACTCGGCACAAACTCTGCGTCAGATCTGAGACAAATTACGCCATGTGACCTAACAGCATGAGACGTATTTACCATTCAGGGTCTGTAGAAAGTTGGGGTATGGTCTTCTAGGCGCTGTAATGGCAGACGGTAGTGGGCACCACTGTTGACTTGTGGTCTACAATTTACATTGGGCTACAACTGACCCTCTATGCCTTATAGTCCAAAAGCTTGTAGAACTATAAGTCTCAGCGTGTAGAGGGGAGTAAAGGAAGAGATCCGGTGCTTAATGCCCTCCCCTCTCATCCATGCCAGGGCCATATAGCAAAATTGTAGCTACTGTATCATTAAGGGCTATGTCGGGGACTTTTACTATTGATGACGTATCCTCAGGACAGGTTAGCAGTAATTGATTGGCGAGGGTCCATCGCTGATGATCATTGTGGGGCTTATAATTGTCGGGCTGCTGTCAGTGCAGATACTGCTGTCCGTATTGCAGCAGCCTGGTCTGATTCTGCAGGTAGAACTCCCATGGAAATAAATCAGACTAATCAACATTTAATTTGTTTGATACCTTTTGACAAATAAGCAGGCTTATTATTTTGAAAACTGTGACATCATCACCACTTAGTGGCTGCGTGATGATGTCATCACTCAGTCCCATCATTGGCATGACACAGCCGACACAGACTAACCCAAATGTAATTAAAAATGAGTGAATAAAAGAAAGTGGCCAATGGGTGACCCTAGAAGCCTCTATATCTCTGCTCCCTCCAGGGGGCACATAGACCTGGAACTGGCCCCAGGGGCTCCTTATACCAATACTTGTATAACGAAAAACGCAGCAAAGCAGAGACTGCAGGACACCAGTGCCAACGCAGTCAGGGGCAGAAAGTCTTGGAAATGCCCTCCTCAGTGTAAAGGGAGGGTAGGGTTTAGAATGTGGCAAATTGGGCAATTGTCAATGACCTCATTTACTAAGGGACACCAACAGTGAGACCATCAGGTGCAGCCGGGAAGCAAAGGGGGCTGAAAAAATCTCACTCCACTGTCTAATCTGTAGAGCGCTTGTACCCACGGAGCTTCCCTCACAGAGCTATGCAACTGTAAACTCAGGGCCACACAATCCTCCGTGTCTGCGCCACTCCACTGATGGGTATGTCTGCGCCACTCCACTGATGGGTATAGCGGCATTATGTAGACTGTATATGTTGTATATGGGAGTATTATTAGGCATTGCATGGCAGTATTATTTAGACACTGTATAGGACTATTAACTAAGAACTGTATGGCAGTACTATTCAGTCTCTGTATGTATGGTGGTGCTAGTGAGGCACAATTTCTAAGTATTATTTAGGCACTGTATGACAATATTATTTAGGTACTATATGGTGGTATTATTAGGCACTGTATGGCTATACTATTTCGGCAGTGAAAGGTAATATTATTGAGTATTGAGTGGCAGTATTCTGTGGGCTTTGTGTTGTGATCTGTTTGGCAGTACCAGGCACTATATAGTGGTATTATTTGGGTATTGAATAGCTATGTTATTTGGGCATGGTAAGGCAGTGCTGTTTAGGGACATTATGGTGGTATTATTTAAGCATTGTATGATTATTTTATTTGGGTTATGAATGGCAGTATTCTGTGGGCTGTACGTGCTCTAGTCTCTGAACAACTATATGGCAGTATTAGGTACTGTATGGTGGTATTATTTAGACATGGACCAGCAATATTACAGACATCCCAAAAGTGGGGGACAGGGTCCTAGAATGGGACTGTCTGTTCACCTTACTATAAAAGTCTCCCATACAAAGTCAATTAGTGGCTCCAGCTCATTGTTTGATTAGCCTATGAAGTTGCTATAAAGCACATCTCTAAATTCTCTTAATGCTATTAAATGTAGCTTAGGCAAGATGGTCAACCTCACAGTCATATACTGACAGGATGGCCTCCCCCATAGTCATTTACAGATATGATGGCCGCCCCCATAGTCATGTACAGACAGGATGGCCGCCCCCATAGTCATATACAGACAGGATGGCCTCCCCCATAGTCATGTACAGACAGGATGGCCTCCCCCATAGTCATGTACAGACAGGATGGCTTCCCCCATAGTCATGTACAGACAGGATGGCCTCCCCCATAGTCATGTACAGACAGGATGGGCTCCCCCATAGTCATGTACAGACAGGATGGCTTCCCCCATAGTCATGTACAGACAGGATGGCCTCCCCCATAGTCATGTACAGACAGGAAGGCCGCCCCCATAGTCATGTACAGACAGGATGGCCTATCCCATAGTCATGTACAGATAGGATGGCCGCCCCCATAGTCATGTACAGACAGGATGGCCGCCCCCATAGTCATGTACAGACAGGATGGCCGCCCCCATAGTCATGTACAGACAGGATGGCCTCCCCCATAGTCATGTACAGACAGGATGGCCTCCCCCATAGTCATGTACAGACAGGATGGCCGCCCCCATAGTCATGTACAGACAGGATGGCCTCCCCCATAGTGATGTACAGACAGGATGGCCGCCCCCATAGTCATGTACAGACAGGATGGCCGCCCCCATAGTCATGTACAGATAGGATGGCCGCCCCCATAGTCATGTACGGACAGGATGGCCGCCCCCATAGTCATGTACGGACAGGATGGCCGCCCCCATAGTCATGTACAGACAGGATGGCCTCCCCCATAGTCATGTACAGACAGGATGGCCTCCCCCATAGTCATGTACAGACAGGATGGCCTATCCCATAGTCATGTACAGACAGGATGGCCACCCCCATAGTCATGTACAGATAGGATGGCCGCCCCCATAGTCATGTACAGACAGGGTGGCCGCCCCCATAGTCATGTATAGACGGGATGGCCGCCCCCATAGTCATGTACAGACAGGATGGCCGCCCCATAGTCATGTACAGGCTGGATGGCCTCCGCCATAGTCATGTACAGAAAGGTTGGCCGCTCCATAGTCATGTACAGACAGGATGGCCGCCCCCATAGTCATGTATAGACAGGATGGCCGCCCCCATAGTCATGTACAGACAAGATGGCCGCCCCATAGTCATGTACAGGCTGGATGGCCTCCGCCATAGTCATGTACAGAAAGGTTGGCCGCTCCATAGTCATGTACAGGCTGGATGGCCTCCCCCATAGTCATGTACACACAGGATGGCAGTCCCCATAGTCATGTACAGACCGGATGGCGTCCCCCATAGTCATGTACAGACAGGATGGCAGCCCCCATAGTCCTGTAAAGACAGGATGGCCGCCTCCATAGTCCTGTACAGACAGGATGGCCTCCCCCATAGTCATGTACAGACAGGATGGCCTATCCCATAGTCATGTACAGACAGGATGGCCGCCCCCATAGTCATGTACAGACAGGATGGCCTCCCCCATAGTGATGTACAGACAGGATGGCCGCCCCCATAGTCATGTACAGATAGGATGGCCGCCCCCATAGTCATGTACTGACAGGATGGCTTCCCCCCATAGTCATGTACAGACAGGATGGCCGCCCCCATAGTCATGTACAGACAGGATGGCCGCCCCCATAGTCATGTACAGACAGGATGGCCGCCCCCATAGTCATGTATAGACAGGATGGCCGCCTCTATAGTCATGTACACACAGGATGGCCTCCTCCATAGTCATGTACAGACAAGATGGCCGCCACCATAGTCATGTACAGACAGGATGGCCGCCCCCATAGACATGTACAGACAGGATGGCCGCCCCCATAGTCATGTACAGACAGGATGGCCGTCCCCATAGACATGTACAGACAGGATGGCCGCCCCCATAGTGATGTACAGACAGGATGGCCGCCCCCATAGTGATGTACAGACAGGATGGCCGCCCCCATAGTGATGTACGGACAGGATGGCCGCCCCCATAGTCATGTACGGACAGGATGGCCGCCCCCCATAGTCATGTACAGACAGGATGGCCGCCCCCATAGTCATGTACAGACAGGATGGCCGCCCCCATAGCCATGTACAGACACGATGGCCGGCCCCATAGCCATGTACAGACACGATGGCCGGCCCCATAGCCATGTACAGACACGATGGCCGGCCCCATAGTCATGTACAGACAGGATGGCCGCCCCCATAGTCATGTATAGACAGGATGGCCTCCCCATAGTCATGTACAGACAGGATGGCCTCCCCATAGCCCTGTACAGACAGGAAGGCCGCCCCCATAGTCATGTACAGACAGGATGGCCGCCCCCATAGTCATGTACAGACAGGATGGCCGCCCCCATAGTCATGTACAGACAGGATGGCCGCCCCCATAGTCATGTACAGACAGGATGGCCTCCCCCATAGTCATGTACAGACAGGATGGCCTCCCCCATAGTCATGTACAGACAGGATGGCCGCCCCTATAGTCATGTACGGACAGGATGGCCGCCCCCATAATCATGTACGGACAGGATGGCCGCCCCCATAGTCATGTACAGACAGGATGGCCGCCCCCATAGTCATGTACGGACAGGATGGCCGCCCCCATAGTCATGTACGGACAGGATGGCCGCCCCCATAGTCATGTACAGACAGGATGGCCGCCCCCATAGTCATGTACAGACAGGATGGCCGCCCCCATAGTCATGTACAGACATGATGGCCACCCCCATAGTCATGTACGGACAGGATGGCCGCCCCCATAGTCATGTACGGACAGGATGGCCGCCCCCATAGTCATGTACGGACAGGATGGCCGCCCCCATAGTCATGTACGGACAGGATGGCCACCCCCATAGTCATGTACAGACAGGATGGCCACCCCCATAGTCATGTACGGACAGGATGGCCACCCCCATAGTCATGTACAGACAGGATGGCCGCCCCCATAGTCATGTACAGACAGGATGGCAGCCCCCATAGTCCTGTACAGACAGGATGGCCGCCTCCATAGTCATGTACAGACAGGATGGCCTCCCCCATAGTCATGTACAGACAGGATGGCCTATCCCATAGTCATGTACAGACAGGATGGCCGCCCCCATAGTCATGTACAGACAGAATGGCCTCCCCATAGTCATGTACAGACAGGATGGCCTCCCCCATAGTGATGTACAGACAGGATGGCCGCCCCCATAGTCATGTACAGATAGGATGGCCGCCCCCATAGTCATGTACTGACAGGATGGCTTCCCCCCATAGTCATGTACAGACAGGATGGCCGCCCCCATAGTCATGTACAGACAGGATGGCCGCCCCCATAGTCATGTACAGACAGGATGGCCTCCCCCATAGTCATGTATAGACAGGATGGCCGCCCCTATAGTCATGTACACACAGGATGGCCGCCCCCATAGTCATGTACAGACAGGATGGCCGCCCCCATAGTCATGTACAGACAGGATGGCCGCCCCCATAGTCATGTACAGACAGGATGGCTGCCCCCATAGTCATGTACAGACAGGATGGCCGCCCCCATAGTCATGTACAGACAGGATGGCCGCCCCTATAGTCATGTACACACAGGATGGCCGCCCCCATAGTCATGTACAGACAGGATGGCCGCCCCCATAGTCATGTACAGACAGGATGGCTGCCCCCATAGTCATGTACAGACAGGGTGGCCGCCCCCATAGTCATTTACAGATATGGTGGCCGCCCCCATAGTAATGTACAGACAGGATGGCCTCCCCCATAGTCATGTACAGACAGGATGGCCGCCCCCATAGTCATCTACAGAGAAGAGGACCGCCCCCATAGTCATGTACAGACAGGATGGCCGCCCCCATAGTCATGTACGGACAGGATGGCCGCCCCCATAGTCATGTACGGACAGGATGGCCGCCCCCATAGTCATGTACGGACAGGATGGCCGCCCCCATAGTCATGTACGGACAGGATGGCCACCCCCATAGTCATGTACAGACAGGATGGCCACCCCCATAGTCATGTACGGACAGGATGGCCACCCCCATAGTCATGTACAGACAGGATGGCCGCCCCCATAGTCATGTACAGACAGGATGGCAGCCCCCATAGTCCTGTACAGACAGGATGGCCGCCTCCATAGTCATGTACAGACAGGATGGCCTCCCCCATAGTCATGTACAGACAGGATGGCCTATCCCATAGTCATGTACAGACAGGATGGCCGCCCCCATAGTCATGTACAGACAGAATGGCCTCCCCATAGTCATGTACAGACAGGATGGCCTCCCCCATAGTGATGTACAGACAGGATGGCCGCCCCCATAGTCATGTACAGATAGGATGGCCGCCCCCATAGTCATGTACTGACAGGATGGCTTCCCCCCATAGTCATGTACAGACAGGATGGCCGCCCCCATAGTCATGTACTGACAGGATGGCTTCCTCCCATAGTCATGTACAGACAGGATGGCCGCCCCCATAGTCATGTACAGACAGGATGGCCGCCCCCATAGTCATGTACAGACAGGATGGCCTCCCCCATAGTCATGTATAGACAGGATGGCCGCCCCTATAGTCATGTACACACAGGATGGCCTCCTCCATAGTCACGTACAGACAGGATGGCCGCCCCCATAGTCATGTACAGACAGGATGGCTGCCCCCATAGTCATGTACAGACAGGGTGGCCGCCCCCATAGTCATTTACAGATATGGTGGCCGCCCCCATAGTAATGTACAGACAGGATGGCCTCCCCCATAGTCATGTACAGACAGGATGGCCGCCCCCATAGTCATCTACAGAGAAGAGGACCGCCCCCATAGTCATGTACAGACAGGATGGCCGCCCCCATAGTCATGTACAGACAGTAAGGCCGCCCCCACAGTCATGTACAGACAGGATGGCCGCCCCCATGGTCATGTACACACAAGATGGCCTCCTCCATAGTCATGTACAGACAGGATGGCCGGCCCCATAGTCATGGACAGACAGGATGGCCGCCCCCATAGTCATGTACAGACAGTAAGGCCGCCCCCACAGTCATGTACAGACAGGATGGCAGCCTCCATAGTCATGTACAGACAAGATGGCCTCCTCCATAGTCATGTACAGACAGGATGGCCTCCCCCATAGTCATGTACAGACAGGATGGCCTCTCCCATAGTCATGTACAGACAGGATGGCCGCCCCCATAGTCATGTACAGAGAGGATGGCCACCCCCATAGTCATCTACAGACAAGATGACCGCCCCCACAGTCATGTACAGACAGGATGGCCTCCCCCATAGTCATGTGCAGACAGGATGGCCGCCCCCATAGTTATGTACAGACAGGATGGCCGCCCCCATAGTCATGTACAGACAGGATGGCCTCCCCCATAGTCATGTACAGACAGGATGGCCGGCCCCATAGTCATGGACAGACAGGATGGCCGCCCCCATAGTCATGGACAGACAGGATGGCCGCCCCCATAGTCATGGACAGACAGGATGGCCGCCCCCATAGTCATGGACAGACAGGATGGCCGCCCCCATAGTCATGGACAGACAGGATGGCCGCCCCCATAGTCATGTACAGACAGGATGGCCGCCCCCATAGTCATGTACAGACAGGATGGCCTCCCCCATAGTCATGTGCAGACAGGATGGCCGCCCCCATAGTCATGTACAGACAGGATGGCCTCTCCCATAGTCATGTACAGACAGGGTGGCCTCCCCCATAGTCATCTACAGACAAGATGACCGCCCCCATAGTCATCTACAGACAAGATGGCCGCCCCCATAGTCATGTACAGACAGGATGGCCGCCCCCATAGTCATGTACAGACAAGATGGCAGCCCCCATAGTCATGTACAGACAGGATGGCCGCCCCCATAGTCATGTACACACAGGATGGCCGCCCCCCATAGTCCTGTACAGACAAGAGAATAAAATCAGAAAAACAGATTAGAAAAATGGCAAATGTTTCATTATCTGGTTATATTTATACAATAATATTTCCATAATCTCGTCCGCTAAGCACCGTATTGGAATATTATTGAGGCATTGAACGGCTATATTTGGCTATTGAATGATTGTGTGGGCTTTATATAATGCAATCTGTGAACACTATATGGGAGTATTAGTGAGGTGCTGTTATTATGTGGGCATGGTGTGGCAGTATAGTGCGCACTTCTAAACTTTTAGAAAAACTCTCAATATGAAGGGGTGGGGGCTACTTGAGTCGCTGCCCAGGACCCTATTACTATAAAACTGTCCTTATGCACAGAAATTCACCCCCCCCCCCCCCTAAGGGTCTTCATATCTTATCTCCTCTCTGCAATATCATTTCTTCTATATGGAGTTTGCTAATCTGCTGTAAATAAGCCGCCTCCTTGTGCTCCATTAGAGCCATCTTCAAGCACAAGCATCAGCATAATGAGCGCCGGAATGCGGGATCGGCGATTGCGTTCGGTCACTAATAAACATGGCAGCAAGAGATGAATAATGAGTTAAACCCGCAATGAAAAATCCATTTTATCACCCGGAGCCGTATCTCTCCAGCCGCACTTGGCCATCCATATATATTTTCTTCTCAGTGGTAAAGGCTCCAGCACTCAGAGGCTCCACGGCTGGATGAGCGAGATTGCAAAGAGATAGCGGCCACAAAGAAGCAATAAAAGAAGAGAAATCAAGGAGTAAAGAGAATTTATCAGAAGCCGTTTGTCTTTATGGTGTTTTATTTTCTTCTGGGACTTCAGCCCTTTTGAACTGTAATCTGAGAATTACGGCATCCGCAGGATAGCGATCTTCCTAGGAAACGCCTCGTGCTGCAGAAGCGCTTCCAGAGCTGCCGGATCAAGCGCATTAAGGGAGCGAATGACAAGGTGCCCGATGCTGAAACCCAAGATCATTATGAAGAAAATGCACGGCTCCTCCGTATCTGATCTTCCGAGAGGCTTTGGGAAAGACACAGAAAATAATTTCATTTTGAAGCCTTTTCTGCTTCTTATCAGCAGCGGCTGCTGTCATTTAGTCCTAGGCGTACAAGCCTATGTGCAAAACATATGTATCTGTTTGTTAAAGGGGAGCTCCACCCATCACAGTTACAAAAAGCCATCCGATGCTTGTCTTGGCCACCTACTTATCCATGAAATCAGCAGTGTTGCTCATTTTGATCAGCCGGGCAATAAAATCACATCAATTTTCACAGAATCGGATCAGCCCAATGCGATTCTTAACAAAAATCATCATATGTATGTGTCTGTTTCCAATGACTGTGGCTCAGCGGTTAGCACTGTTGTCTTGTCATGATGGGCTCCTAGGTTCAAATCTCATGAAGGACATCTACATGAACTTTGGAAAACTCCATCCAGATGTTGTCCTTGGACAAATTTGAACCTAGAACTCCAGCAATGTTACCAATTGGGGCACCATGCTTGTTCAGAGAGAATAAGTACAAAGAGAACATACAAACTCCATGTAGATGTTGTCCTTGATGAGATTCAAACCAAGGATCCCAGCACTAAGAGGTAACCGTACTAACTACCGAGCAACATCCAGCCGCTCCCACCAGCTTCCTGTGCGATTTGGGACATTCTGAAGGCGTATTTATGAACATGACTTTTACTCCCGTTGACTTTAATGGGAAATGTGATCTCGATACACCGACTATTTTTTTTGAAAATTAAGCCAATTCCAGACTCATTTATTCCAATAACTGCTCATCACTAGAAATGAGTTGTTGATACATTGGGTATAAAATGTCTACACATCCCAGGTAAAATACCAGGTTTTGTTATGTTACAAAATATAAATAATTTCAGATGTATTTCCGCCTTCAATGTGACCGGTTGTTTGTGCAAATCCATTGGATCTGAACCTAAGATCAAATCCAAAGAAGCTGCAGGAGTTCCTGGCCAGTCCTCGTTGTGTAGTCATGTGACAACCATCTCCCATGTTCTTCATATGTCTCGGCTGTGGGGGTGGGGGGCAAGATGGAAGACTTTTCTAACAAAGAAGAACATCCAAGCCGGCCATGTTTTACCAAAACCTCCATCCGGTCTGCCAGAAGTCTCTAGAGAACGTGTTCTGTCTGATGAGACCGAGAGGGAACTTATTGGCCAGAACTCCAGAAGGGATGTTTGGTGTAAAGCCAAAACCACCATCACTAGAAGACTACCAGATCAGAAGTGACGATGGTGGCGGTATCATTATGTGGGGGGCTGTTCTACTGCAGGAACTGAGGCTTTAGTCAAGGAGGAGGGAATTATGAAGAGTTCCAAATATCAGTCCATTTTGCCCAAAAACCTGCAGGCCTCAGCTGAAGATGAAGATGAAGAGGAATTTCACCTTTCAGCTCGACAACAACCCATAGCAGATGGACAAATCACCAGAAGATCAAAGTTTTGGAATAGCACAGCCAGAGCCCAGACCTGAATCCCATTGAAGATCTGTGGGTGACCTTAGGAGGGCTCTACACACTGAGATGCCCTCGAAATCTGACAACTATGGAGCTTCTGCAAGGAAGAGTGGGCAAAGATTGTCAAGTCAAGATGTGCCATGCTGCACCTACCCAAAAAGTCAAAGAGTACATCCCCAAAGTATTAGTTATAGGGTGTGCATATTTATGCAACCACATTATTTTATTTTTTTTCTTCCACCCCAAAAGATTTCAGTTTGTTCTTCAATGTCAGTCAGCCTCCTGGAAAGCTGTATATAAAATGTAAATGTCTTAGCACTTAGCGTTCTCTGGTGCACCATGAATTAGCTATTACTGTACATGGAAAGGTATGGAAAAGGAAAAGTGATGGTGAATGACTGATGTAGGAGCAGTTTGGTGCCATGAACCAGAATGGGGGCGGTGGGGGCTGGCATTACCATCTGCAGTGCCCTTGGTGAATGATCTACATGTTCAACAGTCATTATCGGTTATCAGTTCTGTAAGCAAACAGAAAACTCTTCTTATCCGCAGTGTAATTTACTCCATTGTGCTCTGTTTGTCTGCTGGAGGGAGCTGTCACAGGGGAGCTGAGATTTCAGCTTATCCTGCAGCCAAGATAAGTAGAGAGGTGGCTGCTGGTTTATTCCTAATTATATCATGTTATTAATAATTAAAACTAAACAAGCAAAATAAAATCTGACAGCTTGGGGTTTTTCAACAAACGCCCGAAGAGTTCTAGAAAACTTTGTCCGAAAACTTCATCCTGACGAGAACACAATCCACTTATTTTTAGTTCATGAGCAACAATGAAAAAATGGAGCAAAAGAAAACCTGTCAGTCCGACAGATGTGGATCCGCCTTACCACACACTGGTGTGACTTTGGACTATCTGAGGTGGCAGCACACGGGGAAACCCAGGCATGACCACTCCAAGCAGTATACCGACTTTGCTGTGGGGTCCCCAAGCTGTTACATGCACATACCCTGCTCCCATGAAAATAAGACCTACCCTGAAAATAAGCCCTAGTATGCTTTTCAGGATTTTTGAGGATGTTTGAAATATAAACCCTACTCCAAAATTGAGCCCTAGTTACAGTTAATAAAAAGACAATGTAAATAGTGTCCAGGCAGCTATACATGTAAAAAAGAAAAAATCTTTTGGAGTAAAACTAAATATAAGACCCTGTCTTATTTTTGGGAAACGGGTTATATTCTCAGATAGGTTGCTGATACTGCACTGGGCCGAGGCGCAGTACTTGCAGGTCTGAACAAGAGCATAATAGAGAGGCAAGCTGAAGGTTTGGGCAGCAGCATGCAGTAACGAAGTCAGAGTACAGAGCTGAGGTCAGCAACTACAAAAGTCAGAATTGTCTAAGTCAGGCAAGATTCAGAACCAGAACAAACAGAAACGGGGGCTTTGTCACAATTGACAGTAGGAGATCAATTGCTTAGGCATCCACCCTTAGGTATGGATGCCTTATATAGAGAGTGCAGGAACAGGATTGGAGGGGGATGAGTTATGGGAGCGTGCATTGGTCTTGTAAAGGAGGGAGCGTGCGCGAGCTTTATACGCAGAATTGAGACAGGGAGCAGAGGAAGGAACAGGAGCACAACTGCGACCCCCTTGCGGCTGCCAGAGCAGATTAATGGGCATGGATGCATGCCGTAACAAAATCATAAATAGGGAGATGTGGCATTTCGTACATCATCTACATACATTTTGTGCCAGAAAAACAAATTTAACATGGTGGTTCATGCATCTATAGGCCATTCCATTGGCCAAAGCGAAACCTACGCCAGCTCAGCGTAAATTATAGTAGATCTGATGGGCTGTGTGCAACCACGCCTCTTTTTTGCCTAGCCCCATCCACTTTTAGAAGGACAGGTGTTATAAGGCTAAAAGTTACAGTCTATGGGATTCTGTGTCATACAATAAAGCATAACTTTTATCAACTTAAATATAAAACACCCTATGGCACCCTACCAGGGCTCAAACACTAACCTACAAGTGATGGAGCAGAGTAACCGCTCTGAAAAGGGCAACCACGTGCAGCAACCTATCCCTACCTCACTCTAACTAAAAGGGGTGACTAAGTGAAACCCTAACAATGTATCCACCCCTAATGGGAGTACAATGGTACATTACCCCACTGCAGATGGCTATAATGCCTTTAAATAAAGGCTGCAAAGTATTTGATATAATTAATATAAGCTGCGCCATGTAGTACTACAACGCCCCAATGGTCCACAGGTGTGATGTAATAAAGGTGCGTATGTCCTGGACAAACATCTTAGATGTAAAGAAGGGGGAAGGGACTTGTTATGTGTATAGCACCAAATTATTCCACAGCGCTTTCAGGTAATTTGTTTATTACCCCCCACCAAGCTGGGCTCATTTTACTGACCTCAGAAGGATGGAAGGCTGAGCCAACCTTGAGCCAGATACCTGAACCATGCAGGGATTGAACCCACAACCTTTAGGTCATGATGAGCAAGAGCAATAATTGTTCTTCTTTTCAGGTTTGTGGTTGCCCAATGGGCTCGTCTTTTCTTCATTCGTTACCCAACTTCTATATGGCCTGGTGATAGGAATGTTCTCTGTATACCTCCCATAACCAGTTATAACCCATGTTTGGTGGTATGGGAGGTATATAGATGACATTCTTCCTAATCTGCTCATCACCATCCATATGTATTCTTGCTTTTTCTAGATATATTAATGATAATTATGACCATTTAATTTGTTTAGCTGTTTGGCTTACAGACAATCCTAATAATGGCAAAGTTGAATCTAAGTTATATAGGAAGCCCAGTGCTGGCACCACACCATTGTTTTCCACCAATGAGATGATAAATAGGGCCACGTCCACTACAGATAGCAGATCTAGAAATTATTATTTGTCCGATAGATTAAAAGATGATCATTTTGGTGGTGTAATTGTCTTTTCCTCAGCTGACTGCTGCTGCAGATAGCATGGGCTCAGATTCTGAGCCCGCGCCATTCATATAATGTAAGCTTATGTCCCGGGGAGGGAAGGGGTTAAACGGGTTGTACCATACTGACAGAATAGGTCTGATTGGTAAGTGTCTCACTGCCGGGGCCCTTCAGAATCCTGAAAACAGGTTCCCTGTAGCCCTCACTCCCCCTTACTATAGGCTTGATGTACCAACCAGAAGTGAGGAGGAGTATGAGCTGAGTGGTGGCTGTGCCTGAGCGGTGCAGTCATCTTCAGTGTACTCCACTACGGTATTTTCATCAGCCCCATTGAAGTGAATGGAGTGGCGCAACGCATGTCCAACCACTGCTCCATTCAATCTCCATGTGACTGTGGGCGAGTGGGTGAACCCTCATTCTCATGATCAGTGGGGGTCTCAGGAGTGATCAGACTTTAATCACAAGTCCTATGAATAGGTGATAAAAGACAATTGGGGACAACCTCTTTAATTTTTAACCCCTTAGTGATGCAGTCCTTGAGCGCCGTAACGTCAGGGGCGTAACTATAGAGGATGCAGGGGATGCGATTGCACCCGGGCCCAGCAGCCTTGAGGGGCCCATAAGGCCTCTCTTCTCCAGATAGGGAACCCAGTACTATGAGTAAAGCATTATAGTTGGGGGCCCTGTTACAAGTTTTGCATCGAGGCCCGGCAGCTTCAAGTTCCACCTCTGCGTACCGTTATCATCTTTCCGTCTCCGCAGTTCTGCTCGTTTTTTGCGGGACGTCCTGCGGTTTCTGTTTTCACCATTCTGAAGTCCTGCAGCTATTTTATTTTATTTTTATTCCTTTTTTCTTGGAGATCAGGTGACCAGAAGCGCACAATTCTGAGGTGTTTTTTTTTATCCTGACGACATTTACCGTGCGGGATCAATAATGTTACTTTCATACACCAGACTTTTACAGGCGCAGCGACACTATATAGGATTCCTTTTTTTTATCATAAATATGGGAAAAGATTTTTTTTAATTTTTCACCTGTTTTATTGCAATAATAACTACAACTTTTTCTTTACTCTTTTCATTCTAGTACCTACAGGGACTGAGAGCCGCATAGTATGGAGCAGGATAAAGACCGAATCCGCTCCATGCAAACCCCAATAAACAGACCCCGCAGGCGGGAAAAGTACAGGAAGATATGCCGGTACTCACACAGAAGAACGCGAACGCACGCAAACACCGGCACTGCAGCACGCGCAAATACGCATTCACCGTAAGACACCGACCTTAAACTAATGATGTATACTAATGTACAGTGCGCCTCAGGTAGTCAGAAAGGCGGGGCGGCCATCTGTGTCTCTCCGGGCCCGGAGGGTCGATTCAAATCATTTTTATGCTATAAGGCATCTAGACGCCCTAACAGACGATTACACTGAACCCCGGAGGGGGGGGGGGGGGGGGGGGGGGGGCGGACTGTTATTCAATTACTTTGTTTTCAATTTCTTTTTACATTTCATTTCATTTTATAATATTCTCTCGCTTATTAACCCTTTTTATTTCCTCTTTAATGCTGTTGTGTTTTTATTTATTGTCTTTTTTATTGTCCTTGTAAATGTTTTCTCGATTGGATACATAACTGAGTGACTTTATTGCCCCCATCTAGTAGTGTTGGACCTACTTCGGCCTTCAGAACTGCAGCAATTTGTAGATTCCACTATGTGATGACACCGTCCTGCAGGAATACCGGCCCCTGTGGACAGGAAGCTTCTTGTAGTTGCTGCAGATTAGAGGCGGTGCTGACATGTTCTGACCAGCTGACAGGAAGGGGTCAGCGATTTATGCTGCTTGCGCCAAATTCTGACTTCCCATCAGCAACAGAGATCTGAATCCATCTGACCAGGAGATGTTTTTCCGCTGCTCAGTGATACAAGTTTTGCGCTCTTTTGCCCGCTGGAGTCTCATCTTTCTGTTTCTCTTAGACACAATGGCGCTGGAACTGGTCGTCTGCTGTTATACCATCCGTGCGGAGGAACGGCGAGTTGTGCGTTCGGACACGTTAGTTGGAGCTCCAGCGTTGTATTCAGCTGACTGTGCAGCCTGTTGGTCACAACGATTCCTGACATCCTCCTCCGACCCCTTTCAGTGATGAGTTGTTTCCATCCGCAGGATCCCCTTTTGCTGAATGTTTTTCCTCGATCGCGCCATTCTCTGTATACTCTCCACACCGTTACATGAGAAAACGCACCGCGGTTGGCAGTAAAATCCTGGTCCTGGGCTGTATGGTCTTTGCCTCTCCTAACCTCAGCTTGCTATGCTATATCCTTCCCTGTCTTCTTGCACCACACTTGGATGCCTTTTGACCCATCCATGCCATCTATGACTGCAATGGGAAAGTGATGTACAGCGAAGGCCAGGTCCCTCAAAAAGGGGTTAAAGGGTGAAGACCTTGCACCCTTAGAGCAGCCCAAAGTCAGGTGAGTCAGTGACCCAGTGGTCCTCACCCGCTGTCCTAGATTCCTGCACCTTAGATGCCGCCGCTCCTGACTCTGCTAGCATAAAAACAGGGGTGGTGATTCGGAGGCTGCTAATAACGCAGGTATCTGCCGACCGAAGACAATTTACTTCCCAAAACTCATTACAAATACGATGATCTTTTCAATAAATGAGTGAAACATGCCGAGATTTACAATGTGTCAATTTTCAGCAGTCGAAATGATTACACAGTCAAATCTCACCGCATTAACTTTTAATTTACACTTGGAGATACAGTCATTTGTATTCACTGCTACTGATAGCTTTCTTCGTTGCATCTCCGGTCTGAACGTTGGGGGAGGGAGCGCAACGCAAATACAATACAAAGGTGATGCTAGTTGGGGGGTTATTGGCATAATAAAATATAAATTATATGTAAATTAAAAGGAAAGTAAGTCTGATGCAACAGCTGAGAAGATACAATCACTCGTGTGGCCAGAGCAGTTGTCACTTCCCTTCCCCCTCTCCTCCTGGCCTCACTGGAGTCATTAATAGGTCTCTCTGCTTCGTATCAGGATGGTTTCACGTTGTCATAATAGGGCTTGAGATGAAACCTTGGGAGGATGGTGTTCGAGTCACTTGCTATCCTGACAGTGGCAACATTGAGTAGGATGTGATACCTTGGCTTAGTCACAGGTTATACATAGGAGGGTTGTCAGTGAGAAGGTCGTAAATCCACATAAGCATTCCGGAACTCTTTCATGAATGATGAAATCCACCCAAACAGCTCCTGCGAATCCTGGTCTTCTGCTTCTCCAAACTTCTGCTGTAGGACATAAAAAAGAAAAGTTGCAATTAGAAATAATGTAAATAATGTGTCATGGTGGATAGTAGACCCAACCTGTGATATCAGACCCTGCAGTCCTCCAGATGATTGATCCTGGTGGTGCTTATGCATTTTGTGCGGTGTTTTTGAGAGAACTGTTACAATCAGTAAGAGGTAGGTCAACTGCTAACTTGTTGGTGGAGCAGGAGCTATGAACCGTTGGAGGGGATCAGCGGACCACACTTCTCAGTCTCGTTACAGAGAGGAGGGTTTGATTGGTTAGTTTCTCTATAAATACTTTTGGTTTCTGCACTGCAGTGCAGTTGATAGCTGTGACAACATATGTTCTATCCAGAATACCCTGTTTGGTTGTATGACCTAGTTCTAGTCCAGTCAGTGTGTCTTGCTCCTTGGTTTTCTTGTCTAGTCTCTTTAGTCTATGTGGCTTGCTCCTTGGTTCTCTAGTTCAGTCTTGCCTATTCCATCCAGTCAGTGTGTCTTGCTCCTTGGTTCTCTAGTTCAGTCTTGCCTATTCCATCCAGTCAGTGTGTTTCGATCCTTTCTTGCTAAGTCTTGTCTCTTTATGGCTTAAACAGGTGAGCGTTTTTACTGCGTTTTTTTTTTTTTTTTGCGTGGGAAAATCCCACCCGCAAAACACGGAGAATAGAAGCCTTTGATTTCAAAAAGTTCAATCTCACTCTTTTGCAATAGCTGTTTTTGCGGGCACAAAAAAATAGGACCTATTCTATCTTGTGCACCAAAGAGCCCCTAAGGGAGGTACAAACATCTATATCTACTTGTGTGGGTACAAGCTAAATGCTGCACATACCTGCGATCGCTGGCTATGTGCTAGGCTAATTAGTCATTGAAATCAGGATGAGGCGATTCCCCTGCTCAGTTTTTGCGTAGGCACGTATGCAAAACACACTCATTCACTGCGGAAAAAAATTGCGCAGGAGTGAGAGTATTGCGACATAAGCTCATCTGTTTACGCCCGTAATCAGTGTGTCTTACTCCTTGGTGCCCTACTGCAGTTTTGTCTAGTCTGCCCAGTCCCTGTGTCTTGCTCCTTGGTTCTCTAGTCCAGTCTTGTCTACTCTGTCCTGTTATTAGGGCATATATAATAAGAGATGGACACCAGTGTTCTGGCACATTATGGCACACACCATAAATTATTAAACATGGGGCATTTTCCAGTACAATTTTTGTGCAGTTTTTGAGAAAACTTGCTACCTATCACCTTCTACCCTCTTGGCTATCTTGCAGTTTTGGGAGCAGTTTTTTTTTCTTACCTGCTGTTGCTCTCCTCTTTTCTCCCTCCCTCCCTCTCAACCCTTCTTATTGACCCCTTTCTCTCTGTTCCCCCATCCCCCCTCACTCTCAGTCCCGCTCTCTGTTTCTCTCCTTCCCTTTCTCCCACTCTCTTTCTGCTTCCCTCCCTTGCTCCCTGTCTCTTCCCCCTCTTCTCTTTTCTCTACCCCCTCTCTATAATTCCCTTTTCTTCTCTCCCTCTCTTTCTCGGTGTCCCTCTCTCCCTGTCTTTTACCCCCCACCCCTCTATCCTTCCCTTTCTCTTTTACCCTCTTTTATACCCTCCTCAAATAGGTTACCACAGGAGGTGGGGAGTTCTTCAATGGAAGTGTTCAAACAAAGACTGGACAAATATCTGTTTGGGATGAGCAGGGGGGTGGCCCCGATGACCCTGGAGAACCCTTCTAACTCTACCAGTCTATGATTCTATGACTCTCTCCTTCCCTTTCATCTCCCCCTCTCTGTCCCTTTCTCCCAATTTCCTTCCCTCTTCTTCTCTTTCTCCCACTCTCCCTGTCCCTTCCCCCCCTCCCCATTTCTCTCCATCTCTCTCCTTTTGCCTCCAGAGCAGCTGCCCACAATGTAGATGTATATAGGATCTTCTAAAAGATAGCAATGGCTCCCGGTGGGTGGGGACCCCCAGGTAACAGACACCCTGGGACCCCATCCATCCTCCCTCTGCATATTCACCCACATGGCCTAACAGCGGCGGTTTGTGGCATCAGGAAGCACTTCAAATAATGGAACCACATAATTGTAACAAAGTAGCTGCCGCTGGAGTATTAGCGACTTTTGGCCACTTTGTCTCCAATGAAGCGGGATTTGTGTAACAAGTTTAATTTAAGTTGATAATTTTTTTAACCCTTTTGATGCTAAATAACAGTAAAGCGGCTGTGTGTAGGAGGAAGCAGACAACATGGCGTGCTGCAGTGGTCTCCGCACTCGGTCTGTTTCTGTTCCCATGAGTCTCTACTATCTCTTCCAGCCCTGTGAACACTATCTATAGGCATTTCTTCGTGAAGTGACTTGGCGATCCGCTGCCCCGCTTCTGCCTCGCTGTGTAATATGCCGGTCTCCTGTAATCCACTGCTGTTGCCATGTAAACCAGATAATGTGCTGGAAAACATCGGATGATTCCTTGCTTTATACATACTGTTATAAAAGCAGTAAATAGGGGCCGTGATGCAGGAGACGCCAGGAGCAGCTGTGCGCAGGAAACGCTCGCAGTAAATGGCTGCGGTATTATGAGTGGATTTATATACCTGTCATACCTGATCTGAGATAGAAGGATTATGTTTGCATCAAGTCACTTAATGGATCTGTGATGTCAGAAGGACCAGAAGCAAGAAATACCGACAACTCGCTGCAAAATATCGTCTGTCCATAAATAAGAGTTCACCAAAACTCCCAAGAAATGCTTTTATAGAAAGCTGCAGGCGCCTCGGAAAATGGCCGAAAACTAGTCAGAGACCCGGACGAGTCACAGTGTAGAGAACACCCACCTCAGCCGCCGGGTGTGAGGGCTTGGTCTTATTATTGTTTTAGGAGGAGGGTTTTTGTGGTTGGGTTTTGGCTAAATGAATCCGCGCTTGGTACAGAATGTACATATTGGCCAAACCAATCCCTCCCCTAGAAGGAATATATATATATACACATACACACACACACACACACACACACATATATATACACACGCACTGAGACACTCATTGTTCAAAACAATCCCTTCATTAGAAGTTGTTGGACGGATGAAACTTTGTGTGATTTTAGCATTGATATAAGTAAGTAATTACAATATAAGAGCAATAGGATCAATTAAACTAATACCTTGAAGGAAGGCTCTAGTACCCTGTTGTAACGCCTCTAGCTTAGATACAAGATGTGATACGGGCAGGCATGGAGGCTCTAGTACCCTGTTGTACCGCCTCTAGCTTGGATACAAGATGTGATACAGGCAGGCATGGAGGCTCTAGTACCCTGTTGTACCGCCTCTAGCTTGGATACAAGATGTGATACGGGGGGCATGGAGGCTCTAGTACCCTGTTGTACTGCCTCTAGCTTGGATACAAGATGTGATACAGGCAGGCATGGAGGCTCTAGTACCCTGTTGTACCGCCTCTAGCTTGGATACAAGATGTGATACAGGCAGGCATGGAGGCTCTAGTACCCTGTTGTACCACCTCTAGCTTGGATACAAGATGTGATACAGGCAGGCATGGAGGCTCTAGTACCCTGTTGTACCGCCTCTAGCTTGAATACAAGCTGCGATATGGGGGCGCATGGAGGCTCTAGTACCCTGTTGTACTGCCTCTAGCTTGGATACAGGATATGATACGGGTGGGCATGGAGGTTCTAATACCCTGTTGTACCACCTCTAGCTTGGATACAAGCTGCGATATGGGGGGCATGGAGGCTCTAGTACCCTGTTGTGCCGCCTCTAGTTTGGATAGAAGATGTGAAACGGGGGGCATGGAGGCTCTAGTACCCTGTTGTACTGCCTCTAGCTTGGATACAAGATGTGATACAGGCGGGCATGGAGGCTCTAGTACCCTGTTGTACTGCCTCTAACTTGGATACAAGATATGATACGGGTGGGCATGGAGGTTCTAATACCCTGTTGTACCACCTCTAGCTTGGATACAAGCTGCGATATGGGGGGCATGGAGGCTCTAGTACCCTGTTGTGCCGCCTCTAGTTTGGATAGAAGATGTGAAACGGGGGGCATGGAGGCTCTAGTACTCTGTTGTACCACCTCTAGCTTCAATACAAGCTGCAATATGGGGGGCATGGAGGCTCTAGTACCCTGTTGTACAACCTCTAGCTTGAATACAAGCTGCGATATGGGGGGGGGGCATGGAGGCTCTAGTACCCTGTTGTACCGCCTCTAGCGTGGATACAAGATGTGATACGGGCAGGCATGGAGGCTCTAGTACCCTGTTGTACCACCTCTAGCTTGGATACAATATGTGATACGGGGGGCATGGAGGCTCTAGTACCCTGTTGTGCCGCCTCTAGCTTGGATAGAAGATGTGATACAGAGGGCATGGAGGCTCTAGTACCCTGTTGTACCGCCTCTAGCTTGAATACAAGCTGCGATATGGGGGGCATGGAGGCTCTGGTACCCTGTTGTGCCGCCTCTAGTTTGGATACAAGCTGCGATATGGGGGGCATGGAGGCTCTAGTACCCTGTTGTACCGCCTCTAGCGTGGATACAAGCTGCGATATGGGGGGGCATGGAGGCTCTAGTACCCTGTTGTACCGCCTCTAGCGTGGATACAAGATGTGATACGGGCAGGCATGGAGGCGCTAGTACCCTGTTGTACCGCCTCTAGCTTGGATACAAGATGTGATACAGTCAGGCATGGAGGCTCTAGTACCCTGTTGTACCACCTCTAGCTGGGATACAAGATGTGATACAGGTGGGCATGGAGGCTCTAGTACCCTGTTGTACTGCCTCTAGCTTGGATACAAGATGTGATACAGGCAGGCATGGAGGCTCTAGTACCCTGTTGTATCCAAGCTAGAGGCGGTACAAGATATGATACGGGCAGGCATGGAGGCTTTAGTACCCTGTTGTACCGCCTCTAGCTTGGATACAAGATATGATACGGGCAGGCATGGAGGCTCTAGTACCCTGTTGTACCGCCTCTAGCTTGGATACAAGATGTGATACGGGGGGCATGGAGGCTCTAGTACCCTGTTGTACCGCCTCTAGCTTGGATACAAGATGTGATACGGGGGGCATGGAGGCTCTAGTACCCTGTTGTACCACCTCTAGCTTGGATACAAGATGTGATACAGGGGGCATGGAGGCTCTAGTACCCTGTTGTACCGCCTCTAGCTTGGATACAAGATGTGATACGGGGGGCATGGAGGCTCTAGTACCCTGTTGTACCGCCTCCAGCGTGGATATAAGGATTCAGTTTTTATGTAATTTACATTGGTGAATATTGTAGCAGTTGGTACGGATGTGGCAACACCAATTATAGTTTTTCGTTCCTTTTTCAATATTGAAAGATTATGTAGGGGGAAAAATACACTTTTAAAAGTTTCTTCTGTAAAATCATGTTGTTGCCGCAGCAATGACGGTGGAATTTATAGGGTTAAATCCGATTAGATGAGCTTTCCCACCATATGTGAACATAAGAGAACAAATCTATTCTCTGATTGACAAGGGGAGCGGGTAATAACATGATGATAGGTCCATGTTACTCTCCCCTGAGAAAGGAGGAGAGGCATGAGAATTAATCTACCCCCCCCCCTCTACACCCCCCTCCCCCACTCTACACCCCCCCCCCTCCCGCTCTGCACACACAGGCTGAAATGATAGCTGTAAACCCAGTATTCCTGACCCACTTCAAGCACCTGAAACTTCAGATCTCTGATGTCAATTTAGGGCCGCTTTCACGCGGGCGACAAAATCATGCGATTTTTCTCGCGATGCGACAGCGCTACAAATCTCATGTATGTGAAGCCCTGCTTTCCTTTGGGTTTGTTCACATTCGCAATGTTTTCTCTGAGGCTATAAAACAAATTTGCAGCATGCTCAATAATTGAGCGATTTGCGTTTCTTCTTCTGTAGCCCATGTTTCCTTATGGAACCCCTTTGTTTATCACATCGCATCTCATGAACTAGCAATTTTGTGCAATGCAATACATTTCCTTACCCCTAAAATAAACCCTAGCTGCATTCCCTAAATAATAATTTTAAAAAAGCATACTTACCTTGCAGGCGCGGTGCGGGTCCTCCTGCTGCTCTCCGGAGCTCCGCTATGCCTCCTTCTGTCCTCGTTTGCCCACAGAAGATCATGAGAGGACCGAGCCTTTTAGGTAAGTATTCCTTTTTTTTCAGGGACTGCAGTTAGGGCTTATTTTCGGGGGGGCTTAACCTTCTCGCTGGCAACAGCGAAACTATGTGCGATTTTTCACAAGAAAAACATATCACTGACGCTACAAAATCGTGGGAACACAGCTGCAAGGTTGTTGCAATTTTGTAGCGGCGATATCGCTGTCACGCCTAAAGCCAAGAAATGACATCAAAATCATGTAGAACCGGAGCTGCAGCCCCATGAGCGCTGTTTGTGGCAAACGTGGAACAGGGGGGGATCTGTAGGGGGTAAACAAGTGGGAAGCGTGCCATGTACAGTGAGTGGGAGCATCTGCAGTCAGATGGCTATTTGTAATGTATCATTTCTCAGAGCATGCTGGGAGTTGTAGTTTCATCACAGCTGGAGACCCTCAGGTTGGAAAACCCTACAGTGCTAATGTAATTCTTGGGGGTTTGTCCGGGTCGGAGGAATATCTCCAGCACATCCCGCCATCAGCATTGCTGACATAACTCCTCCTATAGGTGATAATTACCAGAACCTCGGAGTACAGCTTCTTCATCTCCGCGGCCCTCCTGGTCAGCTCGGCGTGCTGCGTGCCGTAGTGTTCTACTATCTCCTAGGACGACAAATGTGTACGGTATAAGGATCATTCTACATAACTACATGATGCCCTATGCATTACCTGTTAATGGGCTCCTTTAGTGTCCTTGGGGAACTTAGCTCCGCCCCCACCCCGCCCCTCACATTGCAAACAGTGGTGAGGGGTGGAGAGAGGGTGAGAGCTCAGTGCCCTGCTCCCGGCCCGCCTCCTCCCCCTGCAGAGAGGGACAGCTTATATCAGCCGGGCGTGAAAACCCAGCCGATATGCGCACATCGGAATAAGCCCTTAGGGCATTCATTTTATTTAACATTTTTAGCCATGCCGGATAAATACTTTGTTCAATTAATGGTACAGGTCGTTATGGATACGATGATACCAAATATGGGGGATTTTTACATTTTTTTTTATAACAACAGTGAAAAGGGCACAAAAAACGTTTTGTTTGTTTTTTTACACTACTTTTATTTTCCTTCCATTTCCTATGGCTCTGTAGGGGACTTGAACCATAAAAGCTTTGATCCCTATGATAATGCACTGCAGTACTTCTGTACTGCAATGCCTTATCGCTTACAACAATAGACCATGGCAGGCCAGAACATCAGTGTCTGTTTGCCATGGTAATGTATTGATTATAGTATGTACGGGGTTAACAGCAGGGATCACCATTCTTCTCGATCCCTTTTGTGGCAGTGGGAGGCTGGCTATCTGTCACAGCTGGCTCATGCTGCGGGATGGTGCATGCTCACTTCTGATACTACGCCATCCATAGGACATATGTTTAGGCCATTCTGCATTGAGTACCCCCCAGCCTGGACGTAAACGTATGTCCTGTAGCGTTAAGGGGTTAATGACACTCAGATATAGAAATTTGATATCTATGGAAACAGGAACTCAAAAAGTTTTGTTGCACATCATCAAATATGTGTTTCCCCTCAGAGGAGATCAATGTGACCCCCTTTGTCACCGGACACACATGGAGCCTGTAGTTCCCACCACACACATTGTTGCGGATCACGATGGACGGATGCAGTGTCTTCTGGAAAGCCACAAATCATGGTGGGCGATAAGAGGGCATGTAGGTTCAAATCACAAGGCGTAAGGTCAAGGCAACGTAGAGGCCAAGGAAGAACGTCACTATCGTCACCACCGGCCAATCCTTCTCTTTGGTGGTTGCAGATCACGTCTGGCCTCATTGTGATAATGGGAGGGCGCCTCCTGTTTGGATTTCCTGTTTCAGTTGCAGCAGAAGCCATATCTGTGGCGGTCCGGTGCGAAATCCCTGGCATTGTTTCCTCATGGAGAAAGAAGGGGCTGTACATGTACCTACAGGTTGTTCATCGCGGTGGAGGGCACATACACCCCACGTAGGCAGGTGGTTCCCTTCCACCACATTCTGACATCACCTTTGTTGTCCAAAAGGTAGAAGGTGGCTTCATCACTAGAGACCCCATGGTCCGTCGCTTTGCATTACAGTTTGCAGACTCTTGCAGGAAGATCCACATATTTAAAAAGCAAGACAGCTCTCTGATAACAAAAAGACAAACTAAAAGGAAGGACTCTCCTCCCTGATGGCCGTCACACCCGTGGTCCTTGGAGGTGTGTAGATGAAAACACTTTGTCAACAGGACAGCCCAGTAGGAGAGCGCATGGGACGGGGTCTGAGACTTGGCGAGACTTGGTCATAAAAAGCATAAAACAGAAACAAAATTCTGCACTCAATGTGTTAAAATGAAATGCTGAATGGCAAGTTATAAGTTATAAGGTTCTCACTTGGTGGGGGGAGGGGAGCGATTCCAGAAATCATCATCATTACAGGTGGAACGTCAAGTTGGATTTGGCGGTAACGTGGGGCTGGAGTGAACATGAGCATCACCTGAGGATAGATCGCTATATACAAATATCTCTCCCTGGGGGTCCAAGCGATGAAACATTTATTGGATCAGGAGACGCTTATGCTGCAACACCAAGGAGCATTTATTTTAGAAGTAGTTGATTTTATTCTACATAATAATTATTTTATTTATAATCAGTAGAGATGAGCGAGCACCAAAATGCTCGGGTGCTCGTTGCTCGAGCCGAACTTTTCGTAATACTCGAGAGCTCGTTTCGAGTAACGAACCCCATTGAAGTCAATGGGGGACTCGAGCATTTTTGTATGGGACCGATGCTCCGCATAGGGAAGGACTTGTCAAACACCAGAAAACATCAGAAAGTCATGGAAACACCACAGAAACAGATAGGGTAGGGCAGGGGCAGCATGCATGGCTGCATCTGAGGCTCCCAGGTCCCACTATTAAGCCAAAATGGGAGCAAGAATCTGGTGTCACCCCCCTAACAATTTACTTCTGACAAACCCTCATTAGCAAGGCACACGCGCTGGCACATCTTAGCCAAGCACCACACTACCTGCAACCAAGGCCAATCACTGCCTGCGGGTGACACCTCTGCCTCCTCTCCTGGGTTACATGCTGGCATGGCTGTCCACCCCTCCCCCCCCCCCCCACGCGCGCGCGCACAAAATAGTCAGGAGCCGCAAACGTGGGCATTAAGGGGACTCCGGTGCCAGCACTTCTTCACATCTCCACAATGCAGTAATACTCTGTGTGGGAAGCACGTGAGCGGGCCCAGGGTCAGGCTCGGTCCCAGCCTCCACCTTGTGTGACCCAAGATGCCACGAGTTACATAGCAATGGGAAATCCATGTGTCCACACACAATTCATTCTGTGTAGGTGTCAGATAGCTTAACACCACAATAGGAAGTCTTTGGGTTCCTTGGGCTCGCCTATGGCAGTGTTTCACGGCGCCAAGGACCTCGGCCCACATTTCTACCCTAGTCAGTCAGTGTATTTGTGCCAGACAGGTAAAACACATAAATGGGAAGTCTTTGTGCACCCACAGCATAGGCGAGCCCAAGGAACTTAAAGATACTATTACGCCTAAAGAAATCACAGCGCCCAAACATGGCAGAGTTTCACCCCACCAAGGACCTCGGCCCACATTTCTACCCTAGTCTGTGTATTTGTGCCAGACCGGTAAAACACCGCTATGGGAAGTCTTTGTGCACCCACAGCATAGGCGAGCCCAAGGAACCCCAAGGATATTATTACACATAAAGAAATCACAGCGCGTAAACATGGCAGAGTTTCACCCTGAAAAGGACCTCGGCCCACATTTCTACCCTAGTCAGTCAGTGAATTTGTGCCAGGCAGGTAAAACAACGCAATGGGAAGTCTTTGTGCACCCACAGCATAGGCGAGCCCAAGGAACTCAAGCATGGTATTACACATGAGGAAATCAGAGTGCCCAAACATGGCAGAGTTTCACCATGCTAGGAGCCTCTGCCTACACTTCTGCCCTAGTCAGTCAGTGTTTGTTTCCAGACAGGTAAAACACCACAATGGGAAGTCTTTGTGCACCCACAGCATAGGCGAGCCCAAGGAGCCCAAGCATGGTATTACACATGAGGAAATCAGAGTGCCCAAACATGGCAGAGTTTCACCATGCTAGGAGCCTCTGCCTACACTTCTGCCCTAGTCAGTCAGTGTTTGTTTCCAGACAGGTAAAACACCACAATGGGAAGTCTTTGTGCACCCACAGCATAGGCGAGCCCAAGGAGCCCAAGCATGGTATTACACATGAGGAAATCAGAGTGCCCAAACATGGCAGAGTTTCACCATGCTAGGAGCCTCTGCCTACACTTCTGCCCTAGTCAGTCAGTGTTTGTTTCCAGACAGGTAAAACACCACAATGGGAAGTCTTTGTGCACCCACAGCATAGGCGAGCCCAAGGAACTTAAAGATGGTATTACGCCTAAAGAAATCACAGCGCCCAAACATGGCAGAGTTTCACCCCACCAGGGGCCTCGGCCTACTTTTCTGCCCTAGTCAGTCAGTGTATTTGTGCCAGACAGGTAAAGCACCGCTATGGGAAGTCTTTGTGCACCCACAGCATAGGCGAGTCTAAGGACGTCAAGCATAGTATTTCACATGAGGAAATCAGAGTGCCCAAACATGGCAGAGTTTCACCCTGCTAAGGGCCTCGGCCTCGGTCCACATTTCTGCCATAGTCAGTCAGTGTGTTTGTGCCAGACAGGTAAAACAACGCAATGGGAAGTGTTTGTGCACCCACAGCGTAGGCGAGCCCAAGGAACTCAAGCATGGTATTACACATGAGGAAACTCAGAGTGCCCAAACATGGCAGAGTTTCACGCTGCTAAGGGCCTCGGCCTACTTTTCTGCCCTAGTCAATCAGTGTATTTGTGCCAGACAGGTAAAACACCAGTATGGGAAGCATAGACAGCATAGACAAGCCCCTGGAACCCAAGGAAAGTATTACACATAAAGAAATAAGAGCACCCAAACAAGGCAGTTAACTGTGCCAAGGACCTTCACCTCAGCTCACACCCTCAGTAATCATGGGCATAAAGCGGACTCAGATGCTAGTGCAGCTGTGAATGTCTCATTAATGCAGTAACGCTCCTTTTGTTTGGCCCAAACCAGTGTCTCAGATAACTGTGGTAACACGAGAGAATTGTTGCCCAGTGCTGATCCCCTGACCCCAAGCAGGAGGAGGAGGTGGCATAACAAGGCCAAGAAACCATGACCGAGGTAGGACCCGCATTAGTCTGTGTGGGAAGTATATGAGTGGGCCCAGGGTCAGGCTCGGTCCCAGCCTCCACCTTGTGTGACCCAAGGTGCCGCTAGTTACATAGCAATGGGAAATCTATGTGTCCACACACTATTCATTCTGTGTAGGTGTCAGATAGCTCAACACCACAATGGGAAGTCTTTGAGTTCCTTGGGCTCGCCTATGCTGTCAGAGCACAAAAAGATAGTATTACACAAGAAGAAATCAGAGTGCCCAAACATGGCAGAGTTTCACTCTGCCAAGGACCTCAGCCTACATTTCTGCCCTAGTCAGGCAGTGTATTTGTGCCAGACAGGTAAAACAACGCAATGGGAAGTCTTTGTGCACCCACAGTATAGGCGGACCCCTGTAACATTTCTGTAGCAAGAGTATAGGCGGACCCCAGTAACATTTCTTTAGTAAAAGTATAGGCGGACCCCAGTAACATTTCTGTAACAGAAGGATAGGCAGACCCCTGTAACATTCCTGTAGCAGAAGTATAGGCAGACCCCTGTAACATTCCTGTAGCAGAAGTATAGGCAGACCCCATTAAGCTTTCTGTAGCAAGAGTATAGGCGAACCCCTGTAACATTTCTGTTGCAAGAGTATAGGCAGACCCCTGTAACATTTCTGTAGCAAAGGTATAGGCGGACCCCTGTAACATTTCTGTAGCAAAGGTATAGGCGGACCCCTGTAACATTTCAGTAGCAAGAGTATAGGTGAACCCCTGTAATATTTCTGTAGCAAGAGTATAGGTGAACCCCTCAAACCTTTCAGTAGCAAGTGTATAGGCGGACCCCAGTAACATTTCTGTAGCAAGAGTGTAGGCGAACCCCTGAAACATTGGTGCACCAAGAGTATAGGCGGACCCCAGTAACATTTCTGTAGCAAAAGTATAGGCAGACCCCAGTAACATTTTTTTGCAGCAAAAGTATAGGCGGACCCCGGTAACATTTCTGTAGCAAGAGTATAGTCAAACCCCTGAAATATTGGTGTACCATGAGTGTAGGCGAAGGCCGGAATAATTAGTTAGATAACAGTATAGGTGAGGGCCAGAAAAATTGGTGTACCAAGAGTACAAGTGTACCCCTGAAAAATTGCTCAACCGCGAGGGCAGGTGAAACCCATAAACATTTTTTAAAGATACAGCTCGCTGTTGCTTAATTTGTAACAGAGCCTGGAGGCAGCCCTGTGAAAAAGATTGGTTTCTGTTAAAGTACAAATACTTTTGAAACTTTTAAATATTGTAAAAAAATTATAACAGAGCCTTTTGGGCTGCAGAAAAATTGGCAGTTCAGCGTGATAACATGCTGTTTTAGGAGGAGGAGTAATAATATCCGAGAGTGATTGACAAAGCTAATTCCCCCTTTTTTGTGGTGATAGAGTATGCTTTTTTCTCCTGTTGCAGTGAAAAGAATCATTAGGTTTCGCTGCTTTCCGCCGGTGGAGAAGAGAAGTCTGGAGAAATCCAGCCTTTGTTCATCTTTATGAGTAACACGGAGGCGGTAAATGTCCTTTGTCCCACCTTGTGGGGTGCTTGGCCATCATATGCCTGCGCATGCTGGTGGTGGTGAGGCTGGTAGTGGTGGCCTCCCGGCTTATCTTGGTGCGACAAAGGTTGCACACCACTGTTCGTTGGTCATCCGCGCTCTCACTAAAAAACATCCACACATTTGAACACCTAGCTCTCTGCATGGAGGCTTGCCGTGAAGGGGTGCTTTGGGAAACAGTTGTGGGATTCTTCGCTTTGGTCCTGCCTCTACCCCTGGCCACACTTCTGCCTCTTCCAATCTGTCCTGCTGCTGCCCTTGCCTCCCCCTTTGAAGCCCTGTCCTCAGTAGGCTTAGCAAACCAGGTGGGGTCAGTCACCTCATCGTCCAGCTGCTCTTCCTCTGAATCCTCTGTGCGCTCCTCCCTCGGACTTACTGCCCTTACTACTACCTCACTGACAGACAACTGTGTCTCATCATCCTCACCCACAAAAAGCTCTTGAGACAGTTGCCAGAAGTCCCCAGCGTTATCAGCCGGACTCCGGGAACTTTACAAAGGTTGGGCATCGGTCACGACAAACTCCTCAGGTGAGAGAGGAACCATTTTTTCCCACTCATGGCAGGGACCCGAGGACAGCTCCTGGGAGTCTGCCTGCTCATCAGAATATGTCATTTTCATGGAGTGAGGATGCTGGGAGGAAGGAGGAGCAGCAGCCAGAGGATTCAGAGTTGCAGTCCCTAGGCCGGGAGTAGTGGACTGCTTTAGAAGACTGGGTGGTCGATACATTGCTGGATGTGTTTTCTGCCATCCACGACAGGACCTGCTCGCACTGCTCTGTTTGTAATAAAGGTCTAGCACGCAGACCCATAAATTATGATATGAAGCTGGGGAGTCCAAAAACTTGCCTCTTTTCTCATCCTGCAGCAGCCAGCTGTGATTCCCCACAACCAGGAACTTGGCCTGTGCCCACACCCTCACTTGGACGTCTTCGACCTCGTCCACGTCCACGTCCTCGACCCTTGTCTCATGAATGATATGTCCAAAAACCAACAGTCAGTTCCCATAAAAATAAAACCTTGAAGAACATTTTAGCCCCTTCTTGTCCACTAAATCAGGAAACCTCTCTTGTTCCACTTAAGAGTATCAGATCTGGCTCTTTAAGACGTAATGTTCGGAATTGTAAGTGGTGTTTTAATATTTATCATGGAAGGAAGGAGATCTTTTTAGAGAGCGAGAATAGACCCATCCATCTGAAAGAATTTCTTAATTGCAGTTCAAGTTATATAATCCGTCTTCTTGCAGAGTCCTTGTGGCCTCCAGTATTTCGGGAGGACGGTAAACGCTCCCAGGACCAGAATAAACAAACATTGCTTTAATATCTTGAACGGAATTCAAAAACACAGCGTATGCGAGGCGTCTCCCGCAAGCACCAGAAGGGTACCTCTTTGATGCGAACGGCCCCACTGGAGGAAGGAACACAGGGTCACTTCTCAAGACTCAAATCTAAAGAAATGGATTGGATATTCCAGCTGGATACGCTCGTACCGACTGGCCTCAACGGAGAACATCTAATAATAGGAATATTCTACAAGTTTATATTTGGATTTTATTCCGCTCACGTCTCATCCTTCCAATTCTCACTTTTAAGCCTCATCTGCCTATTATTTTATTTTTCACTTCCCACGTTTCTCTTCTGGAACATTATTTACTTTTTAAAAATATATCTAATTTTTTAAATTATAAGTTGATCCATTAGAATTTTTTATAACGTTTTTTATAGAAATTAAGTCATCTCATTCCCGCCTCCAAGACTTCTCCAGAGCAGCACCGATCCTCTGGAACGCACTACCAAAGGCTATCCGAGCAACCCAGGACTCGCAGGACTTCAGGCGTGCTCTAAAAACGCACCTCTTCAGGGAGGCATACCGCATTCCCTAAACAAACCCCTCTGTACCCCCCTGATAACATGCTCCCTGACCTACTGACTGCAATCCCTACCAGCCACCATCAACTGCTTCCTGCAGTCACACCGATTCTGCCGTCACACGGCTAAATGTCTGACCATTGTCTGTATATATAACCCCTCACTCTCCACCTCGCCATACCGTGCACATCTCCAGCCCCTTTACCTTCTGCATCACCCCATTACTTGTAGAATGTAAGCTCGTTGGAGCAGGACCCTCACCCCGATTGTTTCCATCAACTGATTACTATTTAACCGTGGTTCTGTAATGTTTGTACTTTTGTCTTTCTGTGTCCCCCCTGTCTATGTAAGCGCTGCGGAATATGTTGGCACTAGAGATGAGCGAACGTACTCGTCCGAGCTTGATACTCGTTCGAGTATTAGCGTGTTCGAGATGCTCGTTACTAGAGGCGAGTACCACGCGATGTTCGAGTTACTTTCACTTTCATCTCTGAGACGTTAGCGCGCTTTTCTGGCCAATAGAAAGACAGGGAAGGCATTACAACTTCCCCCTGCGACGTTCAAGCCCTATACCACCCCCCTGCAGTGAGTGGCTGGCGAGATCAGGTGTCACCCTAGTATATAAATCGGCCCCTCCCGCGGCTCGCCACAGATGCATTCTGACAGAGATCAGGGAAAGTGCTGCTGATGCCGGAGCTGCTATAGGGAGAGCGTTAGGAGTTAGTGTAGGCTTCAAGAACCCCAACGGTCCTTCTTAGGGCCACATCTGACCGTGTGCAGTAGTGTGGAGGCTGCTTTTAGCAGTGTTGCACAATTTTTTTTTTGTATATCGGCCGTGCAGAGCATTGCGTCCGCAGTCTGCAGTCATTGTACAGAGTATAGGGCCAGTACTGGTGAGGCAGGGAAAGAGATATTCAGGCTATATAGGCAGTGGGCTTTTTCCCAAAAATTGGGGAAAAATACGATATTTGGGCTGCCTGTGACCGTCTTCAGTTTACTGCGTGTCTGCTGGGGGTAGTAGTCCTAATTAATACGCAGCTAAGCGTTACAGCAGGCTCGCGCAAACTTGTTTCCTGGATCTGCTGTCTCTGTTACATCAGCGCCGTCATCCCGCCAGAGGGAAACAGTATACATAATATTATACGCTGCCTACAGTATCTATCTGCTGGGGGTAGTAGTCCTAATTAATACGCAGCTAAGCGTTACAGCAGGCTTGCGCAAAATTGTTTCCTGGATCTGCTGTCTCTGTTACATCAGCGCCGTCATCCCGCCAGAGGGAAACAGTATACATAATATTATACGCTGCCTACAGTATCTATCTGCTGGGGGTAGTAGTCCTAATTAATACGCAGCTAAGCGTTACAGCAGGCTTGCGCAAAATTGTTTCCTGGATCTGCTGTCTGTTACATCAGCGCCGTCATCCCGCCAGAGGGAAACAGTATACATATTATACGCTGCCTACAGTATCTATCTGCTGGGGGTAGTAGCCCTAATTAATACGCAGCTAAGCATTACAGCAGCCTTGCGCAAAATTGTTTCCTGGATCTGCTGTCTCTGTTACATCAGCGCCGTCATCCCGCCAGAGGAAAACAGTATACATAATATTATACGCTGCCTACAGTATCTATCTGCTGGGGGTAGTAGTCCTAATTAATACGCAGCTAAGCGTTACAGCAGGCTTGCGCAAAATTGTTTCCTGGATCTGCTGTCTGTTACATCAGCGCTGCCATCCCGCCAGAGGAAAACAGTATACATAATATTATACGCTGCCTACAGTATCTGTCTGCTGTGTCAGTTCAGCATTTTAAAAAAATAGAAGCAAAATACTTAAGGCCTACTACTGGCCTTTGGCCACTTGACTGCTTCTGCGCTGTGAATTCCACTAGCTCAGTCATACGCACCTATGTCTCACTACAGGCGTGCGCAAAATTGTTTCCTGGCTCTGCTGTGCATTCCGTAAGGGAAGTCAGCCTCCAACCACAGGCCAATAAGCGGCACATTTAATTACAGCGTTCTGTTATTGCACTACTGGTAATACAGCATGCTGAGGGGTAGGGGTAGGCCTAGAGGACGTGGACGCGGGCGAGGACTCGGAGGCCCAAGTCAGGGTGTGGGCACAGGCCGAGCTCCTGATCCAGGTGTATCGCAGCCGACTGCTGCGGGATTAGGAGAGAGGCACGTTTCTGGCGTCCCCACATTCATCTCACAATTAATGGGTCCACACGGTAGACCTTTATTAGAAAATGAGCAGTGTGAGCAGGTCCTGTCGTGGATGGCAGAAAGTGCATCCAGCAATCTATCGACCACCCAGAATTATGCGCCGTCCACTGCTGCAACTCTGAATCCTCTGGCTGCTGCTCCTCCTTCCTCCCAGCCTCCTCACTCCATTACAATGACACATTCTGAGGAGCAGGCAGACTCCCAGGAACTGTTCTCGGGCCCCTGCCCAGAATGGGCAGCAATGGTTCCGAATCCTCTCCCACTGGAGGAGTTTGTCGTGACCGATGTCCAACCTTTGGAAAGTTCCCGGGGTCCGGGGGATGAGGCTGCGGACTTCCGGCAACTGTCTCAAGAGCTTTCAGTGGGTGAGGAGGACGATGACGATGAGACACAGTTGTCTATCACTCAGGTAGTAGTAATTGGAGTAAGTCCGAGGGAGGAGCACACAGAGGATTCGGAGGAAGAGCAGCAGGACGATGAGGTGATTGACCCCACCTGGTTTGCTTCGCCTACTGAGGACAGGTCTTCAGAGGGGGAGGCAAGTGCAGCAGCAGGGCAGGTTGGAAGAGGCAGTGCGGTCGCCAGGGGTAGAGGCAGGACCAGACCGAATAATCCACCATTTCCCAAAGCGCCCCCTCGCGCCATGCCACCCTGCAGAGGCCGAGGTGCTCAAAGGTCTGGCAGTTTTTCACTAAGAGTGCAGACGACCGACGAACAGTGGTGTGCAACCTTTGTCGCGCCAAGATCAGCCGGGGAGCCACCACCACCAGCCTCACCACCACCAGCATGCGCAGACATATGATGGCCAAGCACCCCACAAGGTGGGATGAAGGCCGTTCACCGCCTCCGGTTTGCACCGCTGCCTCTCCCCCCAACCTGCCACTGAGATCCAACCCCCCTCTCAGGACACAGGCACTACCGTCTCCTGGCCTGCACCCACACCCTCACCTCCGCTGTGCTCGGCCCAATCCACCAATGTCTCTCAGTGCACCGTCCAGCCGTCGCTAGCGCAAGTGTTGGAGCGCAAGTGCAAGTACGCCGCCACGCACCCGCACGCTCAAGCGTTAAACGTGCACATAGCCAAATTTATCAGCCTGGAGATGCTGCCGTATAGGGTTGTGGAAACGGAGGCTTTCAAAGGTATGATGGCGTCGGCAGCCCCGCACTACTCAGATCCCAGTCGCCACTACTTTTCCCGATGTGCCGTCCCAGCCCTGCACGACCACGTCTCCCGCAACATTGTACGCGCCCTCACCAACGCGGTTACTGGCAAGGTCCACTTAACAATGGACACGTGGACAAGCACAGGCAGGCAGGGCCACTATATATCCCTGATGGAACAGTGGGTGAATTTAGTGGAGGCTGGGACAGAGTCAGAGCCTGGGACCGCTCACGTCCTACCCACCCCCAGAATTGCGGGCCCCAGCTCGGTGGTGGTATCTGCGGCGGTGTATGCTTCCTCCACTAAACCACACTCCTCCTCCTCCTCTTACACAACCTCTGTCTCGCAATCAAGATGTGTCAGCAGCAGCACGTCGCCAGCAGTCGGTGTCGCGCGTCGTGGCAGCACAGCGGTGGGCAAGTGTCAGCAGGCCGTGCTGAAAATACTCAGCTTAGGAGATAAGAGGCACACGGCCCACAAACTGCTGCAGGGACTGACAGAGCAGACCGACCGCTGGCTTGCGCCGCTGAGCCTCCAACCGGGCATGGTCGTGTGTGACAACGGCCGTAACCTGGTGGCGGCTCGGCAGCTCGGCAGCCTCACGCACGTGCCATGCCTGGCCCACGTCTTTAATTTGGTGGTTCAGCGCTTTCTGAAAAGCTACCCTCGCTTGTCAGACCTGCTCGGAAAGGTGCGCCGGCTCTGCGCACATTTCCGCAAGTCCCACACGGACGCTGCCACCCTGCAACATCGGTTTCATCTGCCAGTGCACCGACTGCTGTGCGACGTGCCCACAGGGTGGAACTCTACGCTCCACATGTTGGCCAGGCTCTATGAGCAGCGTAGAGCTATAGGGGAATATCAACTCCAACATGGGCGGCGCAGTGGGAGTCAGCCTCCTCAATTCTTTACAGAAGAGTGGGCCTGGTTGGCAGACATCTGCCAGGTCCTTGGAAACTTTGAGGAGTCTACCCAGATGGTGAGCAGCGATGCTGCAATCATTAGCGTCACCATTCCTCTGCTATGCCTCTTGAGAAGTTCCCTGCAAAGCATAAAGGCAGACGCTTTGCGCTCGGAAACAGAGGCGGGGGAAGACAGTATGTCGCTGGATAGTCAGAGCACCCTCATGTCTATATCTCAGCGCGTTGAGGAGGAGGAGGAGGAGGAGGAGGGGGAGGGGGAAGAGACAGCTTGGTCCACTGCTGAGGGTACCCATGCTGCTTGCCTGTCATCTTTTCAGCGTGTATGGCCTGAGGAGGAGGATCCTGAAAGTGATCTTCCTAGTGAAGACAGCCATGTGTTGCGTACAGGTACCCTGGCACACATGGCTGACTTCATGTTAGGATGCCTTTCTTGTGACCCTCGCGTTACACGCATTCTGGCCATTACGGATTACTGGGTGTATACACTGCTCGACCCATGGTATATGGAGAACCTTTGCACTCTCATTCCCGAAGAGGAAAGGGGTTCGAGAGTGATGCTATACCACAGGACGCTGGCAGACAAATTGATGGTAAAATTCCCCTCCGACAGCGCTAGTGGCCGAAGGCGCAGTTCTGAGGGCCAGGTAGCAGGGGAGGCGCGGAGATCAGGCAGCATGTACAGCGCAGGCAGGGGAACACTCTCTAAGGCCTTTGACAGCTTTATGGCTCCCCAGCAAGACTGTGTCACCGCTCCCCAGTCAAGGCTGAGTTGGCGGGAGCACTGTAAAAGGATGGTGAGGGAGTATGTAGCCGATCGCACGACCGTCCTCGGTGACGACTCTGCCCCCTACAACTACTGGGTGTCGAAGCTGGACACGTGATCTGAACTTGCGCTGTATGCCCTGGAGGTGCTTGCTTGTCCTGCGGCTAGCGTCCTGTCGGAGAGTGTGTTTAGTGCGGCTGGGGGAATCATCACAGATAAGCGTACCCGCCTGTCAACCGACAGTGCCGAGAGGCTTACACTCATCAAGATGAACAAAGCCTGGATTTCCCCAGACTTCTCTTCTCCACCAGCGGACAGCAGCGATACCTAAACAATACGTAGGCTGCACCCGCGGATGGAAGCATCGTTCTCTATCACCATCAAAAACGGGGACATTTCTGCTTCATCAATCTGTGTATAATATTCCTCCTCCTCCTCCTGCTCCTCCTCCTGAAACCTGACATAATCACGCTGAACGGGCAATTTTTCTTAGGCCCACAAGGCTCACTCATATTATTTTTGTAAACAATTTTTATACGTTTCGATGCTCATTAAAGCGTTGAAACTTCCACCTGAACCAATTTTTATTTTAACTGGGCTGCCTCCAGGCCTAGTTACAAGTTAAGCCACATTAACCAAAGCGATTAATGGGTTTCACCTGCCCTCTTGGTTGGGCATGGGCAATTTTTCTGACATACATTAGTACTGTTGGTACACCAATTTTTTGGGGCCCTCGCCTACAGTGTAATCAAATTAATTTTTTGCCCACCTGCATTAAAGCTGACGTTACCTCAGCTGTGATGGGCAATGCAATGGGATATATTTATGTACCGCCGGTGACTTCCTGGCACCCACCCATGCTGTGGGTCCACAGGGAGTTGTAACTGCATGTGTCCACTTCTAAAGAATCCCAGTCTGACTGGGGCATGCAGTGTGGGCCCAAGCCCACCTGCATTAAACATGACATTACCTCAGCTGTGATGGGCAATGCTATGGGATATATTTATGTACCGCCGGTGGCTTCCTGGCACCCACCCATGCTGTGGGTCCACAGGGACTTCACAATAGGTAGTTGTACCTGCCTGTGTCTATGAATTAAAAACCCCTGTCAGGTTGGGGCATGCAGTGTGGGCCGAAGCCCACCTGCATTTAATCGGACGTTACCTCAGCTGTGATGGGCACTGCAATGGGATACATTTATGTACAGCCGGTGGGTTCCAGGGAGCCACCCATGCTGTGGGTGCACACGGAATTCGCATTGCGGAGTTGTACCTGCCTGTGACTATTTATAAAAAACCGCGGTCTGACTGGGGCATGCAGACACCTTGACAGAATGAATAGTGTGTGGCACATAGGTTCCCCATTGCTATGCCCACGTGTGCAGCTCCTGATGGCGGTGGCACAGGATTATATTTCTCATTGCTTCTGTACAGCATTGTGGGCTATCGCCCCGCCCCTTTTAAAGAGGGTCGCTGCCTAGCCGTGCCAACCCTCTGCAGTGTGTGCCTGCGGTTCCTGCTCATGGCAGACGCACTTATAAATAGACATGAGTGTGGCGTGGCATGAGGGCAGCTGAAGGCTGCGCAGGGACACTTTGGTGTGCGCTGTGGACACTGCGTCGTGCGGGGGGGGGGGGGGGGTTGGGCAGCATGTTACCCAGGAGAAGTGGCAGCGGAGTGTCATGCAGGCAGTGATTGTGCTTTGTTGGAGGTAGTGTGGTGCTTAGCTAAGGTATGCATTGCTAATGAGGGCTTTTCAGAAGTAAAAGTTGTTGGGAGGGGGGGGCACTCTTGCCGCTATTGTGGCTTAATAGTGGGACCTGGGAACTTGAGATGCAGCCCAACATGTAGCCCCTCGCCTGCCCTATCCGTTTCTGTGTCGTTCCCATCACTTTCTTGAATTGCCCAGATTTTCACAAATGAAAACCTTAGCGAGCATCGGCGATATACAAAAATGCTCGGGTCGCCCATTGACTTCAATGGGGTTCGTTATTCGAAACGAACCCTCGAGCATCGCGAAAAGTTCGTCCCGAGTAACGAGCACCCGAGCATTTTGGTGCTCGCTCATCTCTAGTTGGCGCTATACAAATAAAGATTATTATTATTATTATCTCAAGTGTTCCACGACACTTTCATTATTTTCACATTGAGTTTCCCAATTCTTCCCGTATTTTCCCCACTGTGTGGCTCGCTCTCCGCACCCCATAAGCTTTTTACCTTTATTTAATATTGTGCCTATTTCTCATTGTATATTTCTATTTGCTTGTTTTTATTAATGACTTCTTCAGTTCTGTATCTTCCTGGTTCGGCGTTACTTACTTCATATAGCATTTTAATTTACTGACAGATGCCACACGATAACCCCGCGCTGACCCGCTCGCCAGGGGATGTGCATTTCTGCGTGCCATTTCCGCTTGTTAGAATGCACGCCTGCATTTGGCGCCTTTTCGTTGGGACGCATGCTTGAGCACCAAGTTTGCTCGCCTACATGTTGGTCCACTGTGTAAATGCAATCACATTCGCTCCGCCCCCACATTACCGCAGATCACGGACGTGTCACTATATTATTCCAGCTTGACAATCCACCTTCCCCGTGACGCGGCGCACCGCTGACTTTTCTTCATTTGAATTAATAAATATCCTAAACTTTATAGAGCGTTGCATTCAGCCTCGTGTTGACGGAGAACGTCTTCACTACTTTGGCGTTCCTGGACAACAAGGGTGGGGGTGGGGTTCTTTGATGATTCTTTCTTTCCTTTGACATTGGATTTCTGAAGACTTGGTGTGAATCTCGCAGACGCGCCCCACAGTTTTCACGCTGACCAGTGCACGGACGGATGATTTTTGCTTACCGATGCAATCTTTTTCCTTACAATCGGAGCACCGCTTACAAATTTTGCGCCTGCTGGGTGAAGCTTCACCAAACTGTTTGAAAATGACGTTTTACCCTAATAACAGACTGGGAGACGTGAAAATCAAGGACACAAACGCTCTCCTGTCTTCGCTGGCAGCCATTTTGTCTCATATCCCCCCCAGCAACGACGACGGCAGAATAGAACTTTGGGGCCTCATTTAGCAAAACTGTCTAACAGTACGACATCCTTGTTGTCCAACCAATCACAGAGCAGCGTTCATCTTACCTCAGCAGCTTGAGAGATGAGCGCTGCTCTGTGATTGGTTGGACCACAAGGATGTCTTACTGTTACATTGTTTTGCTAAATGAAGATATTTGAGTTTCTGTTTCCATTGATATCAAACTTGTGTATCTGAGTGTCATTTAGCGGAGTTGTGAGGGTCTCACACTGGGGGCGGGGGGGGGGGGGGTCATGTGGAATATCCCTGTATATTTGTAACAGCAGATAATGTGTATATATGTATATATATTGTGGCATTGTACCACAACTGTCTTATCACCCGTCCACAGGATAAATGACAGCGGTCTAATCCATGGGGGTCTAACTCCTGAAGCCCCCCACCAATGCCAGGAACAAGGGTCCCATGTCCTCCTCTTCTTGTCGCTGCTGGGTCGTTCGACTCACTTGTAGGGAAACGGAGATCGAATGGCGCTTTTGCGGTGCTCCATTCATTTCAATGGGGCTGGTGGGAATAGTATAAGCGCTTGACTATCCCCGGCAGTCCCATTGAGAATGAGTGAAGTGGCCCCGCACTTGTGACCGCCGCGCCACTCAATCAGACAAAGGTGCTTGTTCTTGGGTCTTAAAAGTGGTAAAAACCCCTTAAAGGGGAACCGGCCCCCTGCCTCAAGCACCATAACTAACTTATCCTCCTGTTGGTGGAGCTGACGGGGAGCCGGGATGTATTTTTCATAGTCGCCGGCTTCCTGGTTCCTGCGCTGCCTGATGCTGAGGTCCGCATGCTGGACAACAATCTGACTCTGTAAGTGCCGTGCGCACAATCTCCCATAGACTACTATAGGCGCACGGGACTCTGAAAAGAGTCGGATTTTGCTACAACGTGCAAACTTTCTTATCTTTTTATGAATCTCCAATAATTCAGAATATCGTTACAAACGCAGGTCTGCCAGGACTAATTAATGTCCGATGCATGGAAGCTTACTGCATCCAGCTATCATATAAGGCACAGTGACCGTCCATGTCAGAGTATCATCCCTGCCGCCGATCACGGAGCACTTATACCATCAGCACCACTTACCTTCAGCTCCTTCAGGAACTGCTCTTCACTCGCCGTTGATTTGTGGTGTTTACTCTTGAAGGACTTCCGGTGCTGCTCGATGGATTCTAACTGCTTCGCTAAAACTGATGAGAAAAAAGGGTTTTTAAATTGATTAATAATAATAAATCATTCAAAAAGTTGTTCACATAAAATCCATAAAACTTCTGTCCTTCCCCCCCCCATACGAGTCCTTTCATTAAAGGGGTGTTCCAGTCTTTTAAACCATTAAAACAAAAGTTACCCTTGAACAACCCCTTTAAGGCACACCCCTTTTCCAATGAAGGCACGTCACTGCATTACACAGGCAGCCCATTGATTTAAGTGAAAACTGTGTAATGCTTAATTTCTCCTGTGGTGGCGCTGCAGGGAGACTAAGAAGAAATCTCAAAATCCGTCTGACTGCTGCCAACAGCGAGACGCCATGTGATCATCTCATTATCAGAGGAGCCTTTAAACAGACAAGAAATTGTCCGAAGCCGAGACACGACTTTAATCATTTCAGTGTAGATGTTGCTGAAAATAAGATAATTAGAAAATCGCTGCCGCGGCCGTAACTCTGTGCACTTCGCTGGGTGAGCCGCGCTCCGTAAGCTGGAGAAGCTCTTTAACAGTAATTATGTTATAGTTGACGGTTGTCTGTTTAGCAAACAGTCCTTAAAGTGACAAGTCGCCGCGGCTCAGTAACAGCAGCTGCGCATCGATTACGGCTAAACAGCGAGGAATCAATAGAAGTCTTTTAATGCCTGCAGTCCGCACTCCGCTCTGCGTGGTGGAGACGGAGGAATAGCAATAAAGCCGAGATCTCACGGCTTCAGCGCTCTCTTATGGGGATCCAGAAAGCACGTTCGGCTGTAGAACTTCATCTCGTGCCACTACTTATGGACTCCTGATTAATGACTACAAGAGATTCCAGTGTAATTAGATGTAATGAGACCCATCACGTGCTCCCAGGAGAGGCGCACTTCATTAATGGCTTGTATCCCCGTTACCTGATCTGCCAATAACACGGCAGTGGAACAAAGGAACGCCAGAACAACAGAAGAACATCAGAGGCAGCTTATAGACACTGATGGCCCCTTTATTAGACCCCCAGGCATTTATTATAGACTCCGATTGGTGACCCCGGGGTGCAGCATAAAATCACGTGACCAGTTTTCCGCGGATCAGTTTCAGTGTGAATCCACATTAGATGGGAAAATCCAGCGATCGGAGCGACTTCCAACGAGGCCGGACATCGGTGCTAGACTAGCCGGGGTTTTACTACTGACCATAAACCCCCTGTTTATCATGTAACGGTGTGGAGCGTATACTGAGAATGGTGTGATGGAGGAAATCATGCAGCGAAAAGGGATCCTGTGGCCGGAAACTACTCATCACTGAAAGGGGTCGGAGGAGGATGTCAGGAATCGTTCTGACCAACAGGAGCTACACAGTCAGCTGAATACAACACTGGGGCTCCAACTAACGTGTCCGAACGCACAACTCGCCGTTCCTCCGCACGGATGGTATAACAGCAGACGACCAGTTCAAGCGCCATTGTGTCTAAGAGAAACAGAAAGACTCCAGCGGGCAGAGGAGCGAAAAACTTGTATCACTGAGCAGCGGGAAAACAACTCCTGGTCAGATGGATGCAGATTACTGTTGCTGATGGGAGGGCAGAATTTGGTGCAAGCAGCATGAATTGCTGACCCCTTCCTGTCAGAGCATGTCAGCACCGCCATCTAATCTGCAGCAACTACAAGAAGCTTCCTGTCCGCAGGGGCCGATATTCCTGCAACGATTTCAACAGCTGGTGAAATCTACAACACAATGAATTACTGCAGGTCTGAAGGCCAGAGGAGTCCAACGCTGCTAGATGGGGGCTGATAAAGGGACATTTGGGCCAGCAGCAGAGTTATGAAGATTGGGGGGTGCTTGGTGAGTTGATAGTGGGACAGGGCCATCCATCCCTGAAAAAATTTGGTGCTTGTGAGGTTGGGTGTCTGGACTGTATTGAGTTTTAGGGCTCTTACCCACTGGCGTTTTTTTTTACGCTGCAATATCACTGCGTTTTTTTACTGCAAATGTTAATGGAACTTTCTAATGTTAAATCACATGTTTTTGCTCTGCGATTCTAACATTAGAAAGTCCCATTGATGTTTGCAGGAAAAAAAAACGAAGCGATATTGCAGCGTGAAAAAAACGCTAGTGGGTGAGAGCCCTAAAACTGAAAGTGTTACTAAATAATTCCATATTATCATATGAAAGTGAAAGCGCGTAATAAGCATGAAAATAAGACAATACAACCCTTATATAAAAGGCAAGGCTTATTGGTGACTTCATAGATTCCTGATAGCTACGTGTGTGAGCTCCCTCCCCTGAAACATGTGACCTCCACTTCAAAAAAATAAAGTGTGCCCTCCCCCATCTGATAATTATAAGTACCTCCTAAGGAAGTATCTGCCCTCCACTTTAAACATTGTGACCTCACCCAAAAAAATATGTTTACTCCCAAAAACTATGTGCTGCCCAAAAACAAGCCCCCCCCCCCCCCAAAAAAAAGCCTCCCTGAAAAGTATACTTCCATTATGTAAAAGTTTAAGTTGTCCATGAACCAGAATGCAGCATATTTCCCAATTCTGACAAAATATTTACAGACACATATATAAAAATATTTCACCATTGATGGCGGATCTGCAAATTATTGTACAGAATTTTTGCTGAGCAACAAAAACACCAAAAAATGTAAAAAGATGAAAAGAACACACAAAAAAAAATTAAAAATACTGAGTGAGGACACAGAGAAGGGGCTGCACATCTCCTGCAGGGGGGAGATTATCTTCCTGCAGATGCTTCCACATCTCCTTCCCAGGAGGATCATCATCTTGTAGACGCTTCTGCCTCTCCTGCCCTGGGAAGATCATCATTCTGCAGATGTTTCCACATCTCTTGCTGCTATATCCATGTTTCAGCCTGTAGACTCTTCTGTGTCTCCTGCCCTAAGAATATTATTATCCTGCAGACACTTCTACGTCTTCTGCACTGAAGGATCATCATCCTGTAGACACTTGCATGGTACCTGCCCCAAGAGGATCGTCATCCTGCAAAGACTTCCATGTCTCCAGTCTCAAGAGGATCATGATCCTGCCACCGCTTCCACGTCTCCTGCCCTGGGAAGATCATCACCCCGCAAATGCTTCCACATCTTATGACCTGGGAAGATCATCACCCCGCAAATGCTTCCACGTCTTCTGCCCTGGGAAGATCATCATCCTGCAGATGCTTCCACATCTCTTGCTGCTATTGCCACGTCTCCTGTTCTGAAAAGATCACCATCCTACAGCTGCTTCCATGTCTCCTGCCCTGGGTGGATCATTCTTCCTCCAGACACTTCTTTTTCTCCTGCCCCAAGAGAATCATCATCCTGCAAAGACTTCCATGGCTCTGGTCTCAAGAGGATCATCATCCTGCAGACACTTCCACATCTCTTGTTGCTATTGCTACGTCTCCTGTTCTGAAAAGATCATCATCCTACAGATGCTTCCAGGTCTCCTGCCCTGGGTGGATCATCCTTCCTGCAGGCACTTCCTTTTCATCATCATCCTGCAGACGGTTACACGTTTTGCAATCTAATATTTTGTGAAAAATTAAAGGAATTACAGTCTTCTAGAGCGTGGGGGATTGTATCACACCACAGACTTTATTACAAATAGATACATAATGATACATATTTATTCTAATAATAGATAAATTACAAATACAAAAGCACAACTAATAACGGCTCTTCATCACAAGGTGGATTGAATCCGAAGCGCGCCATACAAGGCCTACAGTAAGAGGGACTAAAAATATCCCTTATGTAATCAGGTCATGTGAATCTCATGGATAAATAATGCGCTCCATCCCCGGAGTGTGACCTGATCTCTTCCTTCTGCTCCATCTCTCTGGATTTCCATGGTTAGGACTAAGTCTGCTGGGAAGGGACAGGATTTACCGCGTTCACATTTCAGGTTCTTCTAACTCTTTAACCCATGCAAATAAAAGGCCCAAAGTCTTACTATATTGGAGGCATCATTATTCCAGAGCAGCTGTGACATGGTCAAGATCAAGTGTAGCATCGCCTCTTCTCAGTGGTGGAGAAAGATGATGAGGGATCTTACTCAAAGAGTGGTCATAAATGGCTGCACATCCAAGTGGAAGAATGTATCAAATAGGGACCACAAGGCTCTGTCCTGGGCCAAGTGTTGGTCAACATTTTTATAAATGATTTATATAAAGGAACTGAGCGCAAAATTATCAAATTTGCCGACACAAAGCTAGGAGGGAGGATTTAAAAAGATCAAAAAAGCTTGAGCAGTGGGTGGCAACTAACAGAATGGTATTCAACAAGGAGAAATGCAAGATCTTACATCTGGGCAAGAAAATTGAAAAAAGTACATATAGAATGGCAGTAAGTGAGATATACAGCCTCACATGTGCAAAGGACTTGGATATAATAATAGATCACAAACTGAGCATGAGTCAGCAGTGTGATGCAGCAGCAAAAAAGGCAAACACAATTCTGTGATGTATTAAGAGAATCATAGAGTCTAGATCACGTGGGGTCCTTATCCCCCCCTACTCTTCCTTAGTCAGACCTCATCTGTAGTACTGTGTCCAGTTCTGGGCACCGCACTTTAAAAAAGACATAGACAAACTGGAGCAAGTTCAGAGAAGAGTTACCAAGATGGTGAGCGGTCTGCAAATCATGTCCTATGAGGAACGGTTAAAGGATCTGGGAATGTTTAGCTTCCAGAAGAGAAGGCTGAGAGGAGACTTAATAGCTGTCTACAAATATCTGAAGGGCTGTCACAGTGCAGAGGAATCAGCCCAATTCTCATCTGCACAGGGAAAGACTAGAAGCAATGGGATGAAACTGAAAGGGAGGAGACACAGATTAGATATTAGACAGTGAGGGGGATCAATGAGTGGAACAGGTTGCCATGGGAGGTGGAGAGTTCTCCTTCAATGGAAGTCTTCAGAGGTTGGACAGCCTTTTAGATATTTGTAGATAGCTATTATGTCTCCTCTCATGACCACCCTCTGTCTCAGAACATAAAGCCACTCAGTAAGAGTTGCTCCCATCCTGGCAGACCTTCTTCCGTTCTGTTATACTACGTTTCACTGCAGGGGAAATGTCAGGCTGGCATTTGCCAGATTTTCCAAAACCACTGTTTGCCAGTGGTGTGAAACAAGGGGTGTTCTCCTGGTGAGAAGAGCTTGCCATTTTCTTGACACATCCAGGGGTGCCCCTATCATAAGTCGTCTAGAGAGTGGCATCTCATGCAATAGTCTACAGGAGCTGAAAAGGGGCAGCCAGTTGCCACCCTGATGGTATTTACTTTGTCCAGTACAAAATAATTGCCAGCTGTGAGCCGGCTTGGCAGCAACCCAACAAGCATTTCACTCACCTAGCCTGCAGTGCTGGTCAGGTGGCAGCCGCTGTTGCCAAGTCTGTGATCCATAACCTTTCCACCCAGCATCTACATTCCTCCACTCAAACTCCAGCCTTTGCGCAACACAGACACTGGGGGGAGAGGTCAGAGGTCACATAGTCAGCAGTGGTGGCTGCTAGACTGCAGCTGCAGGCTGAATCAGTGAAGCGCCTGTTGGGTCGCTGCCAGGCTGGAGGCCAGTGGGGGGGATACTTATTATTGGGACTACTATAGTAGTCACAATTTTTACTGGGGCCTCTATGGGGGACATTATTACTACTGGGGCCAATACGGCAGTTACTATTACTACTGGGGCAATTAACAGGATCACTATTACTACTGGAGTCACTATGGGCCTTACGATAATTACTGGGGATGTCGCTATTATTACTGAGGCCACTATAATGGGCGCTATTACTTCTACTCGGAAAACTAACGGGATCATTATAACTACTGGTTACTATTACTATTGGGGCCACTGACTGGGTTACTAGGACTATTGGGGCCAATAATGGGGTGACGATTACTAATGGGATCAATAATGGAGTCAGTATCACTACTAGGGCTGTTAGGGACACTTACTGTTGGGCCCACTACTGGGGGGACACTTTTACTATTGGGGCCACTACTGGGGGGGACACTTTTACTCAGACACTTCAGACAAGTCTCAATTGCTTTAAATATATGTTGGATGTCTTGTGTATTGGGGCTTTCAGTGCCTGTAAAATAAGTTTTATATTTGTTTGTTTTTGGAGGGGGGGGGGGGGGGGAAATCACATTTTGCCACAGGCAGCATAAAGTCTTGGAGCACCTCTGGACACAACCCCTATAATGTAATGAAAGAACAGTAACAATAGCAAACGTAATCAACCCAAAGAGATGAAGGCAATAACACACCAGGGCTTAGAGGTTGGGGGCAGGTATGCTGTCAAGCTGCTGTGGAAGGTGCCCCCTTTTCATCTTTGCTATGGCCCTTCTTTGCCCTATATATGCCCCCTGATGGTGGGATTGCATCCGTTCCCCAGCAGTTATTTGCCTGGATAATAGCCAGGACAGTTAATTACCAGCCGCCGTATTTACATACCATCCACCTCAGCGTTCAACCCTTTGACGGAAGCTGCAGGAGAAATGAATACAAAAAGGGGGCATTAAATCAATGCACTTTGTACTTGGCCTGAGATTTTATGAATGCGATTGAATAATGTTTTCTGTCTTCTTACCACCAGGAACGGCTTCAAATTCCGTCAACTCGTGAGAAAATTTTGCCAAATCAGGCTCTTGTAATAAGATCTGCTCCACAAGGGCATGTAGGAAGGTGAAGCGCTTCTCCTTACTCACCAGCTGGGACATCTGCCGACAGAACACAGAGGATATATGACAAGCCGGGTGATCAATCCACAAGTAATAGCGGTATGAGAGGAGATGGCGGCTATCACTACAGAACATCCTGACAGATAGAACCCCTCTATGATAGCTGAGCTCTAGATTCCAGATCGGCTGCCCATCGCTTCCTAGAATAGGAAGAGTTTCTAAAGAGTCATGATAGAAGGTCTACATGTCACAATAGAAGAGAACCAAGAGCAACCAAGAGAGAAGCATCACAATATTATATATATATATATATATACACATATACACATATACATACATACATACATATACATACATACATACATACATACATACACACACATACATATATACATACATATACACACACATTTACACAATGTGACAAGTTGGGGTCTGCTTGCCACAGGATTGCCCACTTTGGGATACCGGAATGGCCACCTCACGTGAAAACAGGCTCCAGCAACAGAAGTTTCTTTAGATCTGGCTCCTGCCAGCCTTTATTAACAGCATATCCAACAAATCATACACAGTCCTCATAAGCTTGGGGTTCACAAACCACAGGGTTCTGTCACTACCCCCTTCTGGGGCGTCGAGAGGGCGTCTTCCTCCGTCAGACCGGGTAACAGACCCAACTGGTCCACACTGGACCTCAGGTTGCAGCCTGTCCTGCACTGCCAAGCTGTAACTTCCCCCTTGCTTCTGGCAGGAACTGGATTTTATGCAACCAATTCCTGCTACACCCATCAGGTGTTAACCCTATCTTTTACTTTCCAGGTATCAGACTGCCTGACTAGCACGCTCTGCAGGTCATTCTGATACTGCACCACTACATGCCCTCCCCCTCATTTTGATATAGGCCGTAGGCTGTATCACACTTTCTTTTGGCCCTCAAGGGTCAAAACTCCAGGCTCGGGGGTCTCTCGCCCTAACTGGCACTTTCTCAAGCTCAATTTCTTTATGTTCTCTAACACTAAGAACCTTTCCATTTGCTTGAGCCTGAACTACCTTCACATTTTCTTCTGTGTGTACATGATTTGTGGTAGGAACATCACTCTGGTCCTCACCTACAGCAGCACTGACTTTGTCCTTATTCTGCATCTCAACTGAAACAGCAACCTTCTCAGCTTCCATATTGGATAATTTACATTGTACATCACTTATCTGTTCAACTGTTGCAGGAGCTATTTCTTCCGTCTGCACTTCAGTAGCGGCATGTGCCCTTATTTCCATCTGTGTGCCCTCTATCACAGAGATACTTTCATTTGTTTGCACAACTTCCTTATCCAGGGCAGGAGCAATTTCTGAGGCCTTTTCCCCAGTCTTTGCTACCTTCGTGGCCTTCTCTGCTTCAGCAGTTTCACTTTCTGTCTTCTCTTTGGTCACTTGAACTTCAGAGGATTGCTCACCTCCGATCTGTAGCTCAGCTCTCACTTTCTCAATGATTTTCACAATTTTTATCTCCTTTTTAGAATTCAACAGGATCTTCTTTTTTTCACTTGTCTGAACTGGGCCCTAGACCTCTCTAGTCTCTGAACCTTCTTTTTTAGCAATATGACTCTGATTCCCAGGGTTTCATCTTCACGCCTTAATTCTTAGCAGACTTTTGAAATACCACTTTTTCTTCTGACACCACCTTCAGGGTGCGCGTCAAGGTTAGCGCTTCAGTCTCTTTCTTATTATCCAACAAGGTCTCTATTCCTTCTACCGGTTGTTGGACACACCTTTTAGCTTTTCCCGTACCAGGGTTCTTTTTTTCAGAGTCTGTCTTAGCGCTAATCAAGTCTTGCATTTTAGTGCGCACCCGCTTGTTAAGCCCTTCTTTTGCAACTTTAGGAGACACTGATTTCTTCTCAGTAAGCCACTGTTCACGCATCTTTTGTTTCTTCTCCCAGTTGGACACCATCTGACATTGGTGACCAAGCTCCACACTAATGTCTTCTACTTCCTGCTGAAGACTCACTGTAAACTTCTCAAGTTCATCATAGACATCAGTTTGAAGGCAAAACAGCTGATTTATCGTTTCCACTCCTTCTAGGATTTCCCTGTCTTGCTTTTCAACCGTGACCCAGCATGCAGAGTTCTCATCCAGTTTCTCTTCTAGAACTGACACCTGCGCCTGAAGTGTTGCAATCTGCTCTGACATATTCCTCTTAGTTTCTGAATCTTCCTCTAACTGCTTGAGGAACACATCTCTCTCATCTTGCATAGTCTTCAGGTGTGCAATAAGACCAAGCCTCTGCTGCGTCTCTTCTTGTACCAGCCTTTGAGACTCTTCAGTCTGAGCTTCTAGCTCCACCTGCAGTCTATTCACTTTCTCAGACAACGCTGTCTGCCTTCTGTCACCTTCAGTGACTTTTACCTGTAGCTCTTGAAGCTGCGTCTCTACTGCATTTCTCTTGCATTCAAATTCATGTTGGTCTTCCAACAACCCCTTCACCTTTTCACCTTTTGGGTCAGCTCAATACACTAACTTTTCAACGTTTCTTTCACCTTTTTAGTTTGCTCCAACTGCTTTGACAGTTCCCCCATTACTACAGCATGACTCCATTCCAGCTCCTAGACCTGGGTTTTATGTAGTTCAGCTTTCTCATTCAAGCTCCTCTGTAGCTGGGACACCAGTCTCTCATGGAGTCCTTCCTGGTTTTCCTTGTAACCCAGTATGACTTTCAAGATCCCTGCTTGCTTCTCTGCCCGGCTGTAAGCAACTTTCTCCATTTCCAGCTCTTCCTTGAGCTCACCTATTTGGCACTCCAAGTCACCATTTTTCTTTGCTAACTGTATTTTCAACTCTGCAACTTGATTCTGCAAACCTGTAGTTTGATTATGTTCATCTGTAGAAGATCTTTCTAACGCGCAACACGACATCTCCAACTCTTGGGGTTTCATTTCCAGTTTCTTACAGTCCTGTTCACAATGCACAGATTGTGCCCCCAGACGTACTCTGCGATCAGGTCATAGGGGCAGTATTATAGTGGTTATATGCTTGTACATAGGGGGCAATATTATAGTAGTTATATTCTTGTACATAGGGGGCAGTATTATAGTAGTTATATTCTTGTACATAGGGGCAGTATTATAGTAGTTATATTCGTGTACATAGGGGGCAGTATTATAGTAGTTATATTCTTGTACATGGGAGGCAGTATTATAGTAGTTATATTCTTGTACATAGGGGGCAGTATTATAGTAGTTATATTCTTGTACATAGGGGGCAATATTATAGTAGTTATATTCTTGTACATAGGGGGCAGTATTATAGTAGTTATATTCTTGTACATAGGAGCAGTATTATAGTAGTTATATTCTTGTACATAGGGGCAGTATTATAGTAGTTATATTCTTGTACATAGGAGCAGTATTATAGTAGTTATATTCTTGTACATAGGAGCAGTATTATAGTAGGTATATTCTTGTACATAGGGGGCAGTATTATAATAGTTATATTCTTGTACATAGCAGCAGTATTATAGTAGTTATATTCTTGTACATGGGAGGCAGTATTATAGTAGTTATATTCTTGTACATAGGGGGCAGTATTATAGTAGTTATATTCTTGTACATAGGGGGCAATATTATAGTAGTTATATTCTTGTACATAGGGGGCAGTATTATAGTAGTTATATTCTTGTACATAGGGGGCAGTATTATAGTAGTTATATTCTTGTACATAGGGGGCAGTATTATAGTAGTTATATTCTTGTACATAGGGGGCAGTATTATAGTAGTTATATTCTTGTGAATAGGAGCAGTATTATAGTAGTTATATTCTTGTACAAAGGGGCAGTATTATAGTAGTTATATTCTTGTTCATAGGAGCAGTATTATAGTAGTTATATTCTTGTATATAGAGGGCAGTATTATAGTAGTTATATTCTTGTATATAGGGGGCAGTATTATAGTAGTTATATTCTTGCACACAGGGGGCAGTATTGTAGTAGTTATATTCTTGTACATAGGAACAGTATTATAGGAGTTATATTCTTGTACATAGGGGGCAGTATTATAGTAGTTATATTCTTGTACATAGGGAGCAGTATTATAGGAGTTATATTCTTGTACATAAGGGGCAGTATTATAGTAGTTATATTCTTGTACATAAGGGGCAGTATTATAGTAGTTACATTCTTGTACATAGGGGGCAGTATTATAGTAGTTATATTCTTGTACATAGGAGGCAGTATTATAGTAGTTATATTCTTGTACATAGGAGGCAGTATTATAGTAGTTATATTCTTGTACATAGGGGGCAGTATGATAGTACTTCTATTCTTGTACAAAGGGGAACTCTTGTAATTTTACACTATTTTTCACAAAGGCAGTATTACAAATCTGCCTAGTGTTAACTGAGTGTTCCATTTCTGAACACTGTTAAAATAACTATAGATTGACCGCTGGTTCTCATCTAATATGTTTTAGTATCCACCAATGTCTGATGTACCATCCTGAGTCTTCTAGTTGAGGCAAGGACCAGACTGAACATTTATTGTACTTTTGTTCTCCTTTGCTGGTAATACAGACATCACCTCCCGCTGACTGTTGGCTTGTTGTGAAAATAATTTATGCCTACAGTAATTACAGTTTAAAACATTGCGTTTCTTTTGCTCCTAAGATTCTTTGAAGTGAGTTGCTATTTTCCTTTCATTTTTCTGTTAGATAAGGATATGAGGATCCACCACTCAGATCACCCCACGCTTCAAACAGCGCTGCTCATTACATTCACCTCCACTTCAATGTGTTTTATTTATATTCGAAAGTGCAAAAAGTTTGGAGCCAACAAACTAGCGTTCTGCTTGTCGGTGCTCAGAAATCAAACATCCAGCCGCGGCCGGCGCTGCCCAATGCTTACTGAATGAGGCGCTACAACATGGATCTACAAACATAACTACTGGTAGGGAAGGCTTCGAATAGAGCGAGACAGGACTTCCAAGCCGGCCGTACACGCTCAGTGACTCCAGGCGATGTACAAAAGGTCTTTCTTGAGAATATAAGAAAAAGTAAGTTCAGCGTGTCACTAAAATAAAATTTTAAGAACATGATGCAATATTGCTCACTTGGCTGGGCTGTGTAGAACCAGGCGCAACACCAAAAAAAGGCATAGATCAGCTGCGGCCTCCCTGGAACACCCCTAGAACAGGCAGGCAGGACGACCTCTGTACAATTGAAATTAAGGGTTAAACTACGTGTCAAGAAGCTGTAAAAGAAAGTGTAATTGATCCTGAATAAACAGAAATCTTCTTCTTCCTCTCTCTGGATGTATCCTGTCTCCTGTATCAGCAGCACCCAGGAACCCTGTTTAGGCTTTATTTTAATGGGGTTTCCTCCCTCCAGCTGTTATGCTGCTGACAGCTTTGTGCATTGGCCTATATTACTATAGAAGTTAATGGGAATCAGACTGCAGTACTAACCTGGGCCACTGAGCAATGTTCAGAGCTGTCTGCTTCCTGCTGCAAAACAGCTAGATGGTGTTTAGTTCTTTTCAGTAGATGACAGTCAGCGAAAACAATCATTCATTGTTAAATGTAACCCAACAAATGATTACAGGATAGGTATGGACAGCGCATTGAAAGGAATCGTATAGATAAGTCTTCTTAAATCCTCTTATAATCCACCAGTGCTGGAGAGGGGCACATGCAGAAAAAATGAATGCCTCCCAGATTGCAGTACAGTGGGGGTAAAGGAATATTAGAATGTATGCTTAAGCACTCAAATAAGAGGGCAGAAAGTAAAATCTGGGTAATCACTCAGAAGAGGGAGGTTCCCCTGTAGTCAGACTGCGGGGTGTACCTCCACCCTTGGTGTCCCAGAGTAGCTTTTCAATCACTGGATATAAACTCCTCTGCAGGATTCCCAGTCCCACTCAAAAATAGTTAATCTTCTTTATTAGTCCAAATACCGAAATGCACAGATAAAATCCCTCATGTAAGAGGTCAATGGATAGGTGCAACGCGTTTCGACCAATTTATGCGGCCATGGAAGTGTGACAATGTTGTGGGGGCTTCCTGTGACCCCCTTTTGTGTGCCACTGAGCATTATCCTGTTTCCTCTTGGAAGCCGCCATGAGAGGAACACATGTGGCTGCAGGATGTCCTGAACATATCGCTGAGCTGTCCTTATCCCTGTACCACCACTAGGGGGGACCGACTGTCGTATGCGATGGCCCCCAGACCATCACACCAGTAGGGGGCAGTGTGCCGCTCCACAGCAAAGGCAGGAGTGAGGCGCTCACCCCGAGGTCTCCAGACACGAACACAGCCGTTGTCAGTGCCAAAACTAAACCTGGATTTGTCCATTAAGACAACCCGAATCCATCAAGTTTCATTGTTCTCGACATCACTGCAAACGGAGTAGCGTCAAGGGCCATAGATGTAATAGGGACCGTGAAACCAAATGTCCTTCAGCCAAGCGCCTGGAAATGACTCATAAGAACATAGGGGCTGTAACAATGGCGCCCCCTGTCTCTGGATGGAGGTCAATGGAACAGTTGAAATGCTGGTGCTTGTCAGATGATCAGACACTCCTCTCTACTGGTGGTTTGTAGGGGGCGTCCTGAGCCCAGTCACGTTGTGTGCCCCCATACACTGGTCCCAACCCCTCCTAACAATCTGGCCAGACACTCCTCTCTACTGGAGGTCTGTAGGGGGTGTCCTGAGCCCGGTCACCTTGTGTGCCCTCACACATCTACTGGTCCCAACACCCCCTAACAGTCTGGTCAGATGCACCTCTCTACTGGTGGTCTGTAGGGGGCGTCCTGAGCCCAGTCACGTTGTGTGCCCCCATACACTGGTCCCAACCCCTCCTAACAATCTGGCCAGACACTCCTCTCTACTGGTGGTCTGTAGGGGGTGTCCTGAGCCCAGTCACGTTGTGTGCCCCCATACACTGGTCCCAACCCCTCCTAACAATCTGGTCAGACAGTCCTCTCTACTGGTGGTCTGTAGGGGGTGTCCTGAGCCCGGTCAGCTTGTGTGCCCTCACACATCTACTGGTCCCAACACCCCCTAACAGTCTGGTCAGATGCTCCTCTCTACTGGTGGTCTGTAGGGGGCGTCCTACACCTTGTGTGCCCCCATCCACTGGTCCTAACACCCCCTAACAGTCTGGTCAGAACAGCCAGTGGGGGACAATTCATTGATACGACCATCCAGCTTCTCACATTCCAATAATGCGCCCCCTCTGGTAACAGGGTGAAATCACTTCTCTGTGTCGTAGAGGCGTCTAGTGGCCAACAAGCTCTACAAGCGGAAGAAGAGGTCACTACACACAAGGGGCCTCCGAGAGTCTCTTATAGGCCAAGGGAGAACTACGTTTAGGTCCTCCGGTGACAAGACCGTCCATCTAATCACCACAGCTCTCATCATTTACAGATCTGCCTGAGATGGGACTGCAGGATGGGGTCTGCAGCAAAATGACAACTTTTTCTGGGGGCGGAGGGTTTTTAAAAGAGTGTTTATATATACACATACATTTTTTTCTTCGTTCAGAGTACACAGCTTCCGTATCTTTGATGCTTCAGAGGAGTTATATTTTTTCGGTGACGCCTGAGATTTACGTTAGAAATCTTCGCACTCAGCTCCTGACCTTCGGCCCCCCTCATGCTACGTATTGTGATGTTCTTTAATCCCGTGTGCTCTAATAGCTTTGTGGTAACTCCACCGGGAAGCCCAACAGTAAAATATGATTTGGTCAGCATCTCTCTCAGTGATGAATGAGGTGTTAGATCTCCTACCACAGAGCTTCTGGATACGCTGAGATACGATGGCTTCCTCGCCATAAATCACTTATTGACTCATAAATATGAACTTCTTTAAGATATGAAATGTGTGTCTTTGGAGGTGGAATTCGCAGGTTCTGGGCAGGAATATTTCTTACTTTCATTCACGTCTCAAGATTAACATGATCACGGATCGGTGTATGACACGGGGAACAGCGGTCATGAGCAAGTGGAAGGTTATGGAGGTTGCTCATCTGTTATTTCAAGTGAAGATTTCCAGGCTGGCAACTTTTTGCGACTTGACAGTCAAGCAAGTCTAAGAAGAACATGGAAATGGGAAAAAGAAATAGAAGGGAAATTTCCTTTAAGATTTGAGAAAAAGTTAAGTTGTCCGACATCTGATAAATAAAATCTTTTTTTTACTTGTTGGCTGGCTGAAGACATAGTTTTTAGCTCAATATTTGACTCAAAAGGTTGTCGAGAAACACTCAATATTAAGTGTAAAAGCCCCTGACCCTCTCACGTTTGGCACTTTTCTGTATGAAAATTAACCGCATAACGCCGGAGTGCGACATAAATCACGTGGCAAGTCTTCTGTCGATCAGTTTCAGTGTTTATCCACTTTCAGTTGGAAAATCCAGCAATCTGAGCGACATCCAACAAGGCTCGGTCATCGGTGCTAGACAAGCCGGGGCCTCACTTCAGAATCATTTTGTTAGGGACAGTGAGTGTGAACCCACTGTGCCAATCAACTGGTTTGGCTTTGGGCTAATCCTAAGGGCGTTATCCTGACGGTTCCCCGGTATTCACCCTTTAACCCCTGTACAGAGATCTGGACTTCGCTGCCAGAAACCAAGCAGGCCACTACCTCCTGGAATAGTCCCAGTGTGGTTGGTATCTGACCCACAGGTGTCAGAGGTACCATGAAAGCACCGTGAAAACAGGCCAGACTATAAACAGAATACAGTGCAAAGTTTGGGCAGGCAGAGAACAAACATATCCAGGAAAAGTCCAGGAATCGGGGCTGACACAGACGTCAGAGACAGGAGACCTATGCTGGGTGACAGAGGCAAACACACACCAACAAAAGAGGAGGATCCACAGCTCAATAAAATAGGAGTGCATTAGCCTATTACCCTGCTGCTGGGCTGAGGATACTGGTGAGGATTGACTCCTGTAGTGCTGATGGAAAGTAGAAGCTAAGAGTCCATACAGGAGGAGCAGAATGAAGCCCGCGTCTGCCCACAATAGCAAGAGGGTGGCAGACACGGGTAGCCACCCTATCACATTTCTTCTGATGAGCCCAAAGAACCATAGTCTGCTCAAGGATTTCAAAAAGACCATGAATATCAAGGAACACGTACAAGTAGAACTTTCATCAAATTCAACAAACCTTCTACATGAAGCACAAATAATCACACTACCACTTTTTCTTACTATTGACATTTATGAGAAGACCAGATCATTGGAACGTACTGCTATGTCTAGACGAGTTGATGGGAAGAGAGGAAAAATAGGAGTTGCAACGAGATAACAAGATGGGTAGAGACCAGGGGCACCCTATCTGGAAGCGACCTGACCTCAGATGGCAGTACCTCAAAATGAGCAGTGGCTTGTTGCCACCTGGGGGTAATTATTTTTTACCGGCCATATTAACGGCTGGTAAAAAAATAATTGCTAGCTGCAAGCCGTCCGGGCAGCAACCCTACGGGAATTGCACTCGCTCTGTCCGCTGATCCATTCCACTGGCAGCCACCATTGCTGTAATCATTGTGTCCCTTAACCTTCCCCCTGGTGTCTGCGAGTAGGAACGCAGACACATGGAATGAAGGTCAGGGATCACACCGATTACAGCAGCAGCCGCCAGTGAACCAGAGCGGTGGAATAGTTGTTGCTGCATGACCAGAAGTTCTCTACTGGGGCTACAATGGGAGTCACTACTACTACTGGGGCCACCATGGCAGCACTACTACTACTGAGACCCTAATGGAGCACACTGTTACTATTGGGGCCACTATGAGGGATGCTATTGTTATTGGGAGCACTATGGGGGATGCCATTATTATTGAGGACCCTATGCATGATGCTCGTACTATTGGGGCCACTATGGGGGATGCTATTATTATTGGGGCCACTGTGGGGCACACTATTAAAGCTTAGATCAGTAACTAGAGCACTATTACTACTGTAATCACTATCGGGGGCACTACTACTATTGGGACCACTACGGGGGTCACTATTGCTACTGAGGCCATTAAAAGGGGCACTTACTATTGAGGCCACTCTTGGGGACATTATTACTCAGTCATTTCAGATAAGTCTCGGTTATTCACATGTGCCTGGTATCTTGTGCATTGGCATTTTCAATGCCTGTAAAATGAGTAGGGATATTTTGTGAGTGGGGCGCCATTTCACACTTCGCCTCAGGCAGGATAAAGGCTTGGGCTTCTCCTGGTCGGGACCATTACACAAACTATGAACGGGTCATTGAGAAGACTGGAGAACACTGGTCATAATAATTCATAAAGTGCTAATACATGTAACAACCGTGTTGCTTGTTGTCTGCACAATGATGGAGGGGACATTATGTAACGGAAATAGGCTCCAATACAATACAGATCCTGAGTTACAAAATATTAGAGATGGAGGAGCAGAGCTCGGTCACGGAACCCAGAGACAGAGTTAAATTATAATACGCACTTTTGTCAGGCTTGAGAGCTGGAAGCCCTTGGCTTTCCCCTTGCCCGTGGTTTCGTTCAGGCAGTTGCCCATGGCCAGGATGTAAGCAAGCACCGCCAAGAAGGCCTGACTGCGGAGCAACTGCTTGCAAGCTTTGATCTTCTGCAATATAAGCTGCAAGCAAAAAACACCATTGTCTTTGATACATCACAAAATGTGTTTCATTTATTGTACATTGTTGATATGACAGAATAAGCAGAAGTGTAGATAACATAAAAGGATGGGGAGAGCGATGGTTTACATAAACGTGGGAGGAAGCAATAGAGGGTGTGGGACAGAAGGGCAATGCAGGAACAAAACAAGAAGTGGGTGGAAGTGTCTGACAATGAGGCCTGGATGTCTCATCATTAGAATATCAAACCACTAGTCCTGAGAGACTGGGTCATCCAAACCACTAGTGATGAGGGAGTGGGGCACCCAGCTACCGGTCAAGAGGGAGTGGGGCACCCAGCTACCAGTCAAGAGGGAGTAGGGCACCCAGCTACCAGTCAAGAGGGAGTGGGGCACCCAGCTACCAGTCAAGAGGGAGTGGGGCACCCAGCTACCAGTCAAGAGGGAGTGGGGCACCCAGCTACCGGTCAAGAGGGAGTGGGGCACCCAGCTACCGGTCAAGAGGGAGTGGGGCACCCAGCTACCGGTCAAGAGGGAGTGGGGCACCCAGCTACCGGTCAAGAGGGAGTGGGGCACCCAGCTACCGGTCAAGAGGGAGTGGGGCACCCAGCTACCGGTCAAGAGGGAGTGGGGCACCCAGCTACCGGTCAAGAGGGAGTGGGGCACCCAGCTACCGGTCAAGAGGGAGTGGGGCACCCAGCTACCGGTCAAGAGGGAGTGGGGCACCCAGCTACCGGTCAAGAGGGAGTGGGGCACCCAGCTACCGGTCAAGAGGGAGTGGGGCACCCAGCTACCGGTCAAGAGGGAGTGGGGCACCCAGCTATCGGTCAAGAGGGAGTGGGGCACCCAGCTATCGGTCAAGAGGGAGTGGGGCACCCAGCTATCGGTCAAGAGGGAGTGGGGCACCCAGCTATCGGTCAAGAGGGAGTGGGGCCCCCAGCTATCGGTCAAGAGGGAGTGGGGCCCCCAGCTATCGGTCAAGAGGGAGTGGGGCACCCAGCTATCGGTCAAGAGGGAGTGGGGCACCCAGCTACCGGTCAAGAGGGAGTGGGGCACCCAGCTATCGGTCAAGAGGGAGTGGGGCACCCAGCTATCGGTCAAGAGGGAGTGGGGCCCCCAGCTATCGGTCAAGAGGGAGTGGGGCCCCCAGCTATCGGTCAAGAGGGAGTGGGGCCCCCAGCTATCGTTCAAGAGGGAGTGGGGCCCCCAGCTACCGGTCAAGAGGGAGTGGGGCCCCCAGCTACCGGTCAAGAGGGAGTGGGGCCCCCAGCTACCGGTCAAGAGGGAGTGGGGCCCCCAGCTACCGGTCAAGAGGGAGTGGGGCCCCCAGCTACCGGTCAAGAGGGAGTGGGGCCCCCAGCTACCGGTCAAGAGGGAGTGGGGCCCCCAGCTACCGGTCAAGAGGGAGTGGGGCACCCAGCTACCGGTCAAGAGGGAGTGGGGCTCCCAGCTATTGGTCAAGAGGGAGTGGGGCACCCAGCTATTGGTCAAGAGGGAGTGGGGCACCCAGCTATTGGTCAAGAGGGAGTGGGGCACCCAGCTATTGGTCAAGAGGGAGTGGGGCACCCAGCTATTGGTCAAGAGGGAGTGGGGCACCCAGCTCTTGGTCAAGAGGGAGTGGGGCACCCAGCTCTTTGTCAAGAGGGAGTGGGGCACCCAGCTCTTGGTCAAGAGGGAGTGGGGCACCCAGCTCTTGGTCAAGAGGGAGTGGGGCACCCAGCTCTTGGTCAAGAGGGAGTGGGGCACCCAGCTCTTGGTCAAGAGGGAGTGGGGCACCCAGCTCTTGGTCAAGAGGAAGTGGGGCACCCAGTTCTTGGTCAAGAGGAAGTGGGGCACCCAGCTCTTGGTCAAGAGGAAGTGGGGCACCCAGCTCTTGGTCAAGAGGAAGTGGGGCACCCAGCTCTTGGTCAAGAGGAAGTGGGGCACCCAGCTCTTGGTCAAGAGGAAGTGGGGCACCCAGCTCTTGGTCAAGAGGAAGTGGGGCACCCAGCTCTTGGTCAAGAGGAAGTGGGGCACCCAGCTCTTGGTCAAGAGGAAGTGGGGCACCCAGCTCTTGGTCAAGAGGAAGTGGGGCACCCAGCTCTTGGTCAAGAGGAAGTGGGGCACCCAGCTCTTGGTCAAGAGGAAGTGGGGCACCCAGCTCTTGGTCAAGAGGAAGTGGGGCACCCAGCTCTTGGTCAAGAGGAAGTGGGGCACCCAGCTCTTGGTCAAGAGGAAGTGGGGCACCCAGCTCTTGGTCAAGAGGAAGTGGGGCACCCAGCTCTTGGTCAAGAGGAAGTGGGGCACCCAGCTCTTGGTCAAGAGGAAGTGGGGCACCCAGCTCTTGGTCAAGAGGAAGTGGGGCACCCAGCTCTTGGTCAAGAGGAAGTGGGGCACCCAGCTCTTGGTCAAGAGGAAGTGGGGCACCCAGCTCTTGATCAAGAGGAAGTGGGGCACCCAGCTCTTGGTCAAGAGGAAGTGGGGCACCTAGCTCTTGGTCAAGAGGAAGTGGGGCACCCAGCTCTTGGTCAAGAGGAAGTGGGGCACCCAGCTATCGTTCAAGAGGGAGTGGGG